>NW_028227272.1:16787500-16980000 GCF_978045245.1 Mus caroli
AACACATAGACACATATTAGCTAATTTTTAAACTGCCTTATAGGCTCTGTGGCTGGGCTCTTCTAAGCCATAACTTTACATATATGCTTAGTGGCCACAGGTTTACTGGGTTCCTGAAAGTAAAGATGGGGTTGTATGGGAAAGATGGTGAGAGAAATTATGAGCCAAGACAAAGTTCTCTGATCAAGGCCCAATGTTTACCTATGAGTCTGAGCTTATAAAGTGGGAGGAACCCATCCCCCACTATGCCAGGGTCTCATGGTTGCTTTGTCAGGATCTGTCAGGAAAACAAGCTCAGCTGCTCAGCGGGTAGCTTTTTGCAGGAAGCTGCAGATGTGGCAGACAAAAGACTTTACCTAGGTTGGAAGACTCTAACCTAGGTGAGCTGGCAACTGTGTCAAACGAGGTCTGAGCCAACCTGCTCAAGGCTGGCGGTGGGGAGGGCACACCTTAGATCCATAAGCCCCACAGGGGGGCTGGTGAGATGGCTCAGTGGGTAAGAGCACCCGACTGCTCTTCCGAAGGTCAGGAGTTCAAATCCCAGCAACCACATGGTGGCTCACAACCATCCGTAAAGAGATCTGACGCCCTCTTCTGGAGTGTCAGAAGACAGCTACAGTGTACTTACATTAAATAAATAAATAAATAAATAAATAAATAAATAAATAAATAAATAAACTTAAAAAAAAAAAAGCCCCACAGGGCAAGAAGCTTTCTCAAAAACTAGATGTTCACAGCCTTCATTTTGAGCCAATCTCTAGGCCTAATTTCTATGCTTTATTTCATTCAGTTTACCTGGTTTATTTTGGGAAGACTTTATTTCTCTGTCTTGACCACACTGCTACTTCAGTCAAAGAGCCTTCCCCAGATGTCCTGACTATAATCCTCCTTCCCTGGCTCCCTTTGTTCAGTATAACTACCTCCAATTCTGAGAGTGTCACCTGGACACCAGAAATCTATGATTCTGCTCTGAGAAACACCCACCCTCCCTGGATCCTTTGTTCCACTTAAACCTGCAAAGGCACTCTCAACATTGTCCTATCATATCCCCAAGGCTTCTGACAGGGCTCTCAGGAAATGGGCCTCAGTCTGTGTCCCAAGCACTGATTCCAGGGCTTTCATGCCTTCATTCCTTTCTGCAGCATCTCCCTGGCTGCTGCTTAGCAAGGATGTGAAACTGGTAATCACATGCCTCTTGCTCTCATGAGAGGCAGAATGGATGGTGTTCTTGGTTTCCTGCCTGATAAAAAAATGATCTACATCCAAGGATGCATTCCTCATGTGAGGTGCTCCATTCCTCCAGTTATCTCTAGCCAGGATGAATTCAAACATAGAAGGAAAAAAAAAAAAACCCATTCTGCTATCTGCCAGAATCCAGAGGCCATGCTGCCAGGGAAAATGTCACTCCTTAGTCCCTTAGTGACTGTCAGTTAGTCCCTTAGTGACCATCAGAAACTATCTTGCAGGCCTTTCACTGCTAGTCTCATGAAGCCAGCTGGAAGCCAGCCCCAGGCTGGGGTTGCACCAGGAAAAAAAGCAGCAGCTGTTACAGGGTAAAGTCAGGCAAAGCTCAGAGGGACCAGCAGACTGCTACATGTCAGTCCAGGTCAGAGAGGACACAGAGCACAGGCTTAAAGCAACCGCATTAGTCAGGGTTTTCTAAAGGGACAGAACTGATAAAGTGTGTGTGTGTGTGTGTGTGTGTGTGTGTGTGTGTGTGTGTGTGTGTGTGTGTGTGTAAAACTGATTATAGTGGATGACAGACTGTGGCCTGGATAGTTCAACAATGGCTATCTCCCAAAGGAAAAACCAAGAATCCCTGAGTTGTTTGGTTCAGGAAAGTGGATGTCTCAACAGTCCCAGAGTGACACTGGAGTCCCAGAAACTTCCTTGAGAGCTGATCTTCACTCAACATTGGAATCCTAAAGAACTGGTTTCTAACACCAGTGAAGAAATGCATCAGCAACCAGATATATGAACTTGCCAGTAATAGAGGGGACAAACAAACTAAAAGAAAATGCTTTTTTCTTCAATGTTCTTTTATGTGAATTGCCACTAGAAGGTTTGCTCCAGATTTAGGGTGAGTTCTTCCCCCCATTCTATCCCCCACCATAATCAAATCAAGAAAATCCTTCACAGGCTTGCCCAGCTACTTAAGTACTAGTTAGTAGTCAATTTGACAACCAAGATTAACCATCACAAGTCTAGCCTTTGTCAACTTGACACACAATCACATCTCTTTATGTTATGTTTAATTCCCAAATGAAAACAATAACTAGGTTATCATTCTGCATAACATGATATAAATATTCCACATGCACTGTATTCAAATGCATTATATGTTTTAGAATAGGTGGTAATATTCTTTGTGCAGAGCCTTTTAGTGTCTCATAGCTTAAGTATGATATTTATCTGACATCTCAATATGTTACATTACATGACAAATATATAGAGAAGAAACAAGTACATGTTTAAGATATGTATATATACACAAGCATAACTTTTAAAAATAGGACATAAATACTCTTTAAAATCTTATTTTTACAGCAGGGAATATGGCTTTGGCTTGTATTTAACTACCTTCCTGTGCTATCCATTCTGCATTTCTTCTACTTTCAGCATACACTTTGGCAGGTATTAGTTTTTTTCCTAGAGAAGCAAGCCATACCTCCATCTCTGAAGGGTATGTGTTCTTTGTTTTCCAGCCTAGATTGGGTTGTTGTACTTTCCTTCCTATTGACCTCAACCACATGACATAATAACAGAAAGATGCTCTAAAGGCTCTCCTGCACTCCAGATATAATCTTCTTATCTCCATTGTGGAGAAGCAATCCAGTTTTCCCATGGTAATCTGGATCAATAACCACTCCTAAAACTGTTATACCTTTCTTAGCCTGTTGATTTAAGAACATTAGAAGCTGATAGAATCAGAGAGGAAGAAGAAACAGCATCTGTGCCAACACCATGAGTAACTGGGACCAGCGGGACCCAGGTATGCAGGAATTCCATCAGACCAGTGGCATGGGTTCCTTCTGGTCTGTCTGGACCGGTGCCCTGAGCAGATACAAACTCCATAGCCAGTCCCATGAGGCAGCTCCACTCCCAGGCACCCCAAGATACCCAGGATCAGAGGATGCAGGAACCCAAGAGCTTGGTCACACAAGGATCTCAAGGTCCCAAAGGCAGCTTGACTCCCAAGGAGCTCTGACACACCCAGGATCTCAGGATCACAGGATTCCAGATCACAGGATCACAGAGACAAGTTGACTCTGAGGAGTTCTGACACAACCAGGATCACAGGAAGTACAGGCTCCACTCAGACATATCCAGGGCAGGTAGCACTAGAGATAACCAGATGGCAGGAGGCAAGCATAACAACATAAGCAACAGAAACCAAGGTTACTTGGCATCATCACAACCCAATTCTCCCACTGTTGTAAGCCGGCCCATGGCCTACATGAACCGGGTACACCTGGGAGGCAGGCTGGGGCTGAAAGAGACTAGACTGCGAGAAAAGATAATGAAGCCAAGACAAATATTTCTCTGACACACCCCCACCCCCACCCAGTCCATTCTTGGTGCTTTGTCGCCATGCCACCATGCAGTCAGCACTTGGTTGCCAGGCTGGTTGCTTATTCAGGAGTGTCTCAGGAAGACAGGTCAGCCTCTCTGACAGGTAGCAGAATGTCAGGGCAATTGACACTTCAAAAGAAGCCAGCCAAGTCGGAAAGCTGCACCACAGGTGGCTCCACCTCAGTGGCAACAGGTCTGTACCAGCCCGCTTCAGGCTGGGGGAAGCTACAATTTCCCCCCTGATTATATAATAAAAATAGCCGGACTGAGACATAAAATTTATTTATGTTCCATAGTCCTGCCTGGGGGTTATGTGGCTGGCGGCCGCACCTGTATTAGGAAATCTCAGATTTTCCAGAGCCATTCTTATCTGTCAAGAAGCATACATGCAGCTTGTTTGTGTTTATTTTACACAAACATGGCTCTGTGGTATATTATTAACAAACCACGGCCTCTTGGCATGTACCTCTGTCTTAAATTGATATGGCTCCAAAATCTGGTTGCCCGTCATTGACTGTCCGGCCCTCATAGCACACCTTATTCCCAAATCAGACCAAAGCCACAATATATGCTTAATATGCTTCTTCATACTGATGAATTTCTGCCACCTGCACTTGCTGGAGGCGAGGCTGCGCGCTTGCTGGAATCAGGCTGCAAGGAGAGACGGACCTGCTTGAAAAACAAAGTGGAGCTAGTTGAAAAGCAACAAGATAAAAGCTTCTTTGTGGAAGCCCAGGTACTTTATTCAGTTGCAAATTAGCAAAGATCAAGCTCAGACTCTGACCTCTCGGTGTGGGGGAGCTGGCTTTGAGAATTAGCAGAAAAGAGCCCGGCGTGGTGGCGCATGCCTTTAATCCCAGCACTTGGGAGGCAGAGGCAGGCGGATTTCTGAGTTCGAGGCCAGCCTGGTCTACAAAGTGAGTTCCAGGACAGCCAGA
Source organism: Mus caroli (assembly GCF_978045245.1). Taxonomy (NCBI): domain Eukaryota; kingdom Metazoa; phylum Chordata; class Mammalia; order Rodentia; family Muridae; genus Mus; species Mus caroli. Next base: position 16,792,012 of record NW_028227272.1, read on the forward strand.
GCTATACAGAGAAACCCTGTCTCGAAAAACCAAAAAAAAAAAAAAAAAAAAAAAAGGAGAATTAGCAGAAAAGCCAGAGATTCTCTGAAAGTGGAGGCTGTGCTCCAAATTAACTTTTTCAGCTAAAAAGAATTTTTAGCCATCAAAGAGGTTAGAAGATTCAGGATCTGTGTCCACTTGACGAACCAGTCTTTCAGGCAGCCATCGCACTCCATCTTCTTTTTGTGAAAAAACACAGACAGAACCTGTTCCCCAGATTAAAACGGGGTCTAGACCATTCCACGTATTAGTTAATGGGTCCTGCCTTTTAACCAAGGCATAAGAACTGGAAGTAACTGGATGCCAATGGCGATCTGCTATAGACTGACCTTTAACATCAGTTTTCAAAAAATTTAAAACGAACAAGACAAAAGCAAGATGTGCTTTTGGTGATGAAGGAAGATGGAATATTGTAACTTGTTTAAGATCCCACAGCTCTGATCTGGGACTGAGAACAAAGCAGAACAGCCCCCAGGCATGCCAGGGCAAGGCTGTTGTTAAGGCATTCCTAAGAACATCTTGGCCGTAAAGATGAAACGGTATTCAAGGACAAATGGGACTATATTATCTAAGCTAACACCATCTGGCCGGAATCTCCCCTCAATCTGTAGACAGGCAGGGTCATCTTATCTAGTCCACGCCATTTAGACAGGCAGGGTCATCTTATCTAGTCCACGCCATCTGGCCGGAACCTCCCCTCTGTCTATTGCCCCTTGGCGCCAGGAAAAAGTCATACATCAACTGGTTGCTATGTGAACAAAGATAAGCCCAAGCCCACCGGAACAAAGCTCTGATGCCCCTTTTTGCTGATATGTAATCTTTCTGTTAATAAATCAACCCCATGCCTTTGTCAAAATTCTTTGTATTCCTAACCCTTTGCTTCCTTAAAAACCCCTAACTCCTGAGCCTTGGGGTCGATTCCCCTGCCTCCTGTGTGAGGTATGTATCGACCCAGAGCTCTGCTAATAAAGCCTCGTGCGTCTTGCAACAAGAGAGATTCTTGTGTTCGTGGGTGCTTCCCGTCCCTGGACTAGAGTGGGGTCCCTATATTTGGGGTCCTACAGTGACTTTGGGGGTATAACTATGACTACATAAGATATCCAGCTCAAGCCGCACTCGGGAGGCAGAGGCAGGCGGATTTCTGAGTTCGAGGCCAGCCTGGTCTACAAAGTGAGTTCCAGGACAGCCAGGGCTACACAGAGAAACACTGTCTCGAAAAACCAAAAAAAAAAAAAAAAAAAAAAAAAAATATATCCAGCTCACCCTTTAGAAGACCCGTCAGTAAAAAAAAAAATCAATAGAGCATTATATAAAGGCTGTAAGGAAGTCATTTTAGAAAATATCACCTCATGTACATTTAAAATTTTTATCAACTTATCTTGAGGATAATGATTATAGTTCCTATAAATCCTATTTGAGCAAGCAACCAATCCGTACTGTGCTGCTTCAGCCAAATATCTTGGTCTATGCTATAAGGCTAAACAATATATCTGGCTCTTTGTCAAAATAAGTTAGTGCCAGTTTCTTTCCAAGTATGATCATCTGAGCTACTGCTTCATAATATGTCAGGATATTACATTTAGGAGAAATCCTCAAATGTATCCACATTAGAGGAGCCTTTTGCTACCACAATCCTGTAGGCATATGAATCGTATTAAAAATTAATAGATGTAAAGGCAAAGAGTAATCTATATGAGTGACAAATTGTTCTTCAATATGTCTTTCAACTTGTTGTAAGGCCAGCAATTGATTAAGTATAAGTCCTCAAGAATTAACACCATTATGTGCAAATAGGTAGGAACTGAGGACATTAAGAACAATTTTTTTACAATTTGATGTGCACATTCTCTAAAAATACCGAAATATTGTCTTAAGCCATTACTGTTTTGATCATATAAAGAACGAGATTATTCTTATGTAAGGCCTGTAATCTGCCTGAGATATAAATCTAGCATGGCATTGCCTTAAGGAGTCTTGTCCAGGCAATCTAGAACAAATTTTTAAATGTCCAAAAACAGTCTTCTAAAAAGAACAGCATTTTTTTCTTATGAGTTGTATATGCATAAACCATTGCAAATTTGAGAATTTATAGTATCTGAGGGATGAACAATTTTAAGCAATTGTAAGCTCTGAGATATAATATGGACTATTAATATACAAACTAAAGCTTGATTATTCAACATTTTAAAACACCATCTACAGCACATAATTTAATTATCTGTGCTGAAGCAGGAGGAAACTCAAAAGAATAAGCATGTGATCAAATTCACATATACTTTTCTCCCATAGAAGGGATGTTTTTAAACACAGTAAATGGGATGCATGCATGCATGAATTTATAGAAGGTACAAAAGCATGCATAAAAATGATTTTTAACTTATCTTTAGGATAATGATTATCAATTTTATTTAAAATGATGGTATGCAATAGGCCAAATATCAATATTCTGCAATAACCAATTTAATTGCTGTTTGGAACAAGGAACAACACTTTGTCAGGTTTTTAAGACACAATTTTTGTTATAGTTTTTCTAAAATATACGAATTTATCTTACAATTCTTTATTAGCACCACAGCAGCCTTAACAGGATGTTAAAACTTTGCTTTGAGGCAAAGAAAGATGATTTTACATTAATGTTTTCTCTTGCCAAAGAATTGCTGTGGGCACATTTAATAATCATAATTAAAATAAGCAGCAAATATTTAATTACCATTGATTATAATTGATAACAATTATAAAAGCTTTCTTTATTTTCTAGAAAGCCTTTTGTTCTTTACTAGTTAATTTGTATCTCTCAAGATAACATCTGACAAAGGTTTAAGTCACTTAAAACCTTACGGTGAGGCCTTAGCCAATTAACATCTCCTGGAAGCTCATTTTGAAAATAAAATTTTGAAGCAAATCAATTTTTCGTTCTAGATTTCTGTACCACAATTTTATAGTATAACTAAAACCCCAAATATTAAAAAGATATTGCCTCTGAATCTTTTCTGGAGCAACAGCTACTCCCCAGAACTTTAAAGCTCATTGTGTGAGAACAAAGATTTGAAGTAAACTTCCCTTGAGAGGCATTAGCTAATAAAATACTTTCCACTTAGGAAACAATATACACTGAAAGATTCAAGCTCTTAGCTTCTTGTATTGAAGCAGAGACAATAAAAATTTTTCTTACATAATGTAAAGCTATATTAACCATACCTAGAAGCAAAATTTTCCAGTTCACTAGAAGCAAACCCTTTACAATTATCAGGATGCAAGGGAAAAAAAATGAACCTTTAAACCTATAATAACTTTACATGAAATAGGCAAGTCACATTGTAATGCCTTTATAAGTTCTACAGCCTGATTGACCTTTTATAAACTTTGAATTTGAATTTTATTTATACCAACATCTGGATAGATCTGCAACAATGTTCTTTTAGCTAAAAGAAAAGTCCCCTGGAGGCAGGGAGAGGCAAGTGTCAAGAACTTCCTTAGGCACCGTTTGCAAAATAAAGTCACACAAGCCTCCCTGAGGCTGCTCTGAGCTTTGTATGGCAGTATAGCCACAGAGAGCTGTATTAGTGCTCTCATAAGATGATTACTCTTGTAATAATCTTAATTAACAATATATGGGTGAGTAGAAAATCTTAAATTTGCAATCAAACTGCAAGCTGCAGAAAATGGAACACTGGCAGTTTTAACCATAAATTTTAAGTTTCTTTTGCAAAGTTAGGATAATATCTACAACCTTAGGAAAGCAAAACCCAATTTTAAAACAATTTATCATCTTTAAAATCAATATTAGAAGCATTACTATCATGTTACAAAGTTTGGCTGCCAATTTATACCTATGAATGCATGACAGTGCAAATTTTAATGCTTCATTAAAAAGACATTGTTTTAAATCTTATCACTAAGTCTACTTTTTAGGATAAGAATCACATTAAATATTATCTCAACTAGAAGTATCCTAGGAGGCTGAGTTTTTTGACCTGTTCTATATCACATGTTTGAAAAACTCCAAACCTGAGTTACCAATTTAAAGCTGTCTTGCTACCAATGTTACACCTTTTAAATCATACCCAATAACTTATAAGCTAATAATCTATGATGAAGACACGTAGAGCATACTATACCTTTAAGACCAATAAAAACCAAATTAAGTGGCTACCGGAATCCTATAAATTTAGACCAATCAAAGAATTTTACTTTGGGACCACAACACCCAACTAAGAAGACATGACGACGGTCACATAGCATAGAGACTAGAGTTCTCCATGCTATTGTATCCAGGTGGGGCCTGAGGGCTTAGCCAATAAGCTTCCCTTCCCAGACATTCCTTCCTACAAAAAGTATTTAATCTCTGGTTCACCCTGAGTACACTGGATGAATCTTTTTCTGCCATGAATAAACAGTTTGGACAAGCAAGGACTGTCTCCCTTCATCAAGGACTACCATGTGGGGAGGCCTTAATAATATAGAGCCACACTTAAGTCTCCCACAGAAGGCCTCTCTGTACTCCTGGCATTTACCCTGAGCTAAGCTGGATTCCCCTCAACTAATTCCAGGTGCTTGACCCTTCTTCTCAACTCCTTGTGGTTCCCAGCACAGTCTGGGTGCCCAAGAGTTTGAGAACAACAGCTTCTGTCGCTGTCCATGCCATTTCTCACCCAGAGAAACATGGGCCGGGTCCCTCATCTTAGGCTGTGTTTTGTCTCCTCTGAATGGCATGTTGGTGTCCCATAAGCCTGGCACCCCACTGGGGAAAAATAAATGTAGCATAGTGCCTCTGTGTTTTGCCTCTCAAGTAGTGTACTGACACCCTAGGAGTGAGGTGAAACACAGAAGCACAGGTATCGGGCAACCTCTTCATGTAACTTTCTTGTACCTTCAAGACCTGCTGGGGCCTGGGCATATATATACTACTTCTGTTTGGTGGTAGATTCCTGCTATGTACACTTCATGGCTTGATAGATCAGATAACACCCACATCATAATGAGCAGCTCAGGTCCCATGGTAACTTAATGGCCCATTGTGAAACATTCAGTTTCTACTTATGCCCAATAGCAAGTCAAGAGCTGGATGATACCGAATACAACTGCATAGTCTCCTTTGTGATTCACCTATAGAGGCTTGCCAAAGCCTCCAAACATCATCCCTGTCTTCCAACGAAACCTCAGGTGCCATCAGGTTTGCTGGATCACATGATCCATGTGGTAGAGCTTCTTGCACAGAAGCCTGGGACTGTTGAAGAACCTTTCCCCCATTCTAGCCTCCACTCCCTCTCAAAGCTAATAGCTTTCCAAGTGACTTGGTATGTGAATTGGAGTAACACACCCAAGTGAGAAATATGCTGTCTCCAGAAGATGTGCCCCCTACTTCCCACCTCAAATGATCCAATCAAGAAAATCCCCAGGTGCTTGAATTTTCTTTGATTCCAGATTTAGTGATATTGACAACTAAGATTAACCATCAGGTGAAGATTTACAAAAGCTTCATGAATAGTACTTATCTTAGTTATGTCTCTATTCCTGTAATAAATCTTCATGACCAAAAAGCAACTTGGGAGGAAAGGATTTATTTGGTTTGCATGTCCTGATTGTGGTCAATCATTGAGGGAAGACAAATCAGGAACTCATGAAGGGCAGGAGCCTGGAGACAGAAACTGATGCAGAGGCAATGAAAGAATGTTGCTTAATGGCTTGCTCCTCATAGTTTGCTCAATTTGCTTTCTCATAATACCCCAGGGTGGCACTAACCAAGTGGCCTGGGTCCATCCACATCAATCTGTCAATCAAGGAAATGCTCCACTGGCTTGTCTTAGGCAATCTGATGGAGGCATTTTTGTCAGGCAGCTCAGCCCAGGGGATAGTCTCTTCTGTCCAGGAATGTTTACACAATCTGGGAAGTCTTGTAAGTTCTGTAACTTGTGACTTTCTAAGCTCCCTGAGTCATGTAAGTCTCATCTACTTCTTGAGTCTCTAATGGGTTGGCCTAATGCTAATTTGGGGCCCCCAAAGGCTTTTTTGCCCCAAAGATGAGTCTATACTGAGTGACCCTGTCCCCAGTCAATTGTAATTGGTGAATAAAGATGCCAACAGCTAATAGTTGGGGAGAAGAGAAAGAGGTGGGGTTGAGGTTTGGCAGGCTTAGAGGAAAGATCAGGGGAGAAAAAAAAAAAGAAGCCTCCATGGGATAGAAGGAAGTGCAGAAGAGGAGAAAGGGGAGCTGCCATGGGTTAGCTGAGCTGTGGCCTGGCTGATTGGATCTAAGAGCAGCCCAGGTGAAGCATAGCAAATAATAACTTGGTATGGATAGAAAAGTAGATTCTAACAGCATGAAAGGTAGGCATTGCCTTGTTATTGTGCTGCTTAGGACATATTAAAATATAAAGGCTGTGTGTGTGTGTGTGTGTGTCCTTCATCTGGGAATACAAATGGTCAAAGACAGGAAGAAACCCCATGATGGGACTATTAATATTTTTCTACAAGTCTCATATGCTTTCTTTCCTCTGGTTCTTATATTCCTCCTGATGCCCTCATCCAGGATGATCTCTGAACCTTAGAGAGTGTAGTAGAGGGTATAGATGTCTGATTTATTTTCCTCCACCAACAGCTAAACATTAGGCCACTATGCCAGAGCAGTAACAACTTATTCTTGGAATCTTGACTCGTTACAAATCTCTGCAACTACCACTGTATAGTAGGGGTAAAAAAGACAGTCTAATAGAAATAGTACACAGTGTCTTTGTTTAACTCCTTAACTGCTGTCTTTACTGTCCTTCCAGATGTATGCTTTACAAGTTTGTGAGACACTCACAGGTTAAACTTTTGCTAATTTGTATGTCAACTTGACACAAGTTAGGGTCATCTGAGAAGAAGGAATCTTACTTAAGAAAATGCTTCCACAGGATTGGTTGTAGGGTATTTTCTTGATTGATGATCAATGTGAGTGGACCGAGATCACTGTGGTTACTGCCATGCCTGTACAGGTAGGTGATCCTAGATGATATCAGAAAGCAGGCTGAGTAAGCCATAAACTAGCAAGTCAGGAAGCAGTGCTTCTCCATGGCCTCTGCCTCAGTTTTTCCTGCAGATTACTGCCTTGAGTTCTTTTCCTGGCTTCACTGGATAATGGACTTACAAGCATAGCAATAGAAAACCTGACTAAGACAAATTGTATAAAGAAACCATTTTTACAAAGAATAAGCATAATCTTTGAAGGCTTCTGACTATCCACTACAAGCACATACAAGCTGGTCTTGGGTATCTAAGAGAAAAACCTTTAGCAAGGTCCAAGAACAAAACAGATCCTGTCCCTTGCTTCATCACAGAGCAATGTGCAGGAAGGAAGTTTGGTAGATGACACCCAGATACAGTCTAGTAGAGTTTCCAAGGAAACTTGGGGGAATGTGATTAAAAGCTAGAAGAAACAGGGAGTGCCTAATGATTCCATTTTCTTTTGTTTTCCTTCAGTAATTTATTTTTACTCACTTTACCTTCCAATCACAGCCCAACTCCTCTCCTCCTAGTCCTGCCTCACAAATCCCTTCTCCCATCAGTTTCTCCCTTTCTCTGAGGAGAGGGTACTACCCCACCCTAGGATATCTAGTCCCAGCAGGACTTTCCTTTTCTGCTGAGGCCCAAGCAGACCATCCAGGTAGGGGAAAGGAACCCAATGGCAGGCAACAGAGTCAGAGACAGCCCTCCTCCAATTGTTAGAAGATCTACATGAAGTCTAAGCTACACAACTGTTTGTTGAGGGCAGGGCTAGTTAAAAGGTGTAGCCTTGTTAGAGGAAGTGTGTCACTGGGGGGGGAAGACTTTGAGGTGTTTCAAAACCCCACACTAGGCCCAGTCTCACCCCCCCACAAGCCCCACCCCATCTCTCTGCCTGCAATTTACAACTTGCAGATCAGATGTGAGCTCTCAGCTACTGCTTCAGCACCATGCCTGCCAGCAGACATGCTCCATACCATTTTGATCATGAACTAACCTTCTGAAAATGTAAGCTAGCCCCAATTAAATGCTTCTTTTATTAGTTGACTTGGCCATGCTGTCCTCTCTTAGAAATAGAACAGTAACTAATAGGGCTCTAACAACATGAAAACACATCTCTCACTGTAAAGGAGGATAAGAAATAATTTGTTCTAGAGTCAAATGTGAATGGTTATGATCTGAGACACAGATTAAGGTTACTGCAAATTCCATGTTCCAACATGGAAATGGTTTCATGATGTTTTTACAGAATAAAGTCATAAATCAAGGCACTTTTCAAAAACACTGGTGGAAATATTAAGCATGTGACTCCAGCAGAGCTGCCAACTCTCAGCTACTGGCCTCTATACTGGTGACAGCCTTTTGGTCAGTGATATTTATCTGTTAGTCACAGAATGTTAGGTCCAACAAAGAGAAGAGCCAGGAAAGGCTATTTAGGATGTGAAAAATAGGGCAAGACAACTTGTTAGAGTCATCGTGGAAGTTTTAATCTCACAGCATTTGCAGATACAACTTCTTTTCCAGAAATTCTATCTCACAACCTTAAGTCACTGTGCAGTCTTAGAGAAAAGAGAAAAATGTCTAGTTCTCAAGTACCAGGCTCCCCTTACACTGGTACATCCAATTATGGAAAGGAGTTAGCATATGTCTTCAGGAATGGAAGCATCAAAGATATCTAGTTCACAGGCAAAATATCAAGGACTGGGTCTGTGGACCTGGATAAGTGTAAACCATCCATCCTGCTACTGATCCCCAGGGATATTGCATCTGGTTGTGCCATCTGGTTGTGAAGAAATCTTTTATAAGCCATAGCCACCTCTCTGGACAGAACTGAGAGATCACAACTGGGATAGATGCTGTCCCTCCCATTCATCTCTCCCACTCTTGTTTTTGCTTTACAGATGAGACTAGAGATATTTGGGGTATAAGCAAAACTATCAAAGGCCAGAGCTACAGGCCACAGGAAGCATAGCCCACTCCCACTACCTAAGTCCAAGTCCTCCATGTAAGATTACATCAGGCCATCTGAGGCCTCTTTTCTAATAGGCCACAAAAGCCTTTCCAGACAATAGGCTGAAAAGGGGGAGGAAAAGGGGCACTCCTGATTGAATTCTCCCTCTTGCTTTCACAGACAGAAAGCAAAGGCTCAAATGTTCCTGATTCCCTCCTATCTTTCCTCTTGTAAAACAGGAAAAAATCAGATACTCAGGGCTCCAAGTGAAAGTTTTTTATAGGAGGGAAGGTACTTAAGTTTGTCTGCCTCCATTTGCAAGACACATAAACTATGGGTACACCACAAGTCTTGTCACCCCAAGTCTAGCCTGGGATCTCAGGTTAAACACTGATAAAGGCATATACTTTTGTTGGCTTGATCATAAGAGCCGGCTCCTCACTTATGACCTTATAATGTTTAGCAATATAAGAGGGTAGCCCTTAAAAATCAAGTGTTGTATCTCTGATAACATTCTTTTAAAAATACGTTTTCTGTTTCTTTTCAACCCCAGTACCCAGAATGTCCCCCAGCAGGTGATAAGATCCATTTAAACAGCTGGGTGGTGGTGGCGCACGCCTTTAATCCCAGCATTTGGGAGGCAGAGGCAGGTGGATCTCTGAGTTCGAGGAGAGCCTGGTCTACAAAGTGAGTTCCAGGACAGCCAGGGCTACACAGAAAAACCCTGTCTCTAAAAACCAAACCAAAAAAAAAAAAAAACCATTTAAATAAATCATTACAAATTATTAGGAGGTCAGATGAGTCTTGCCTCTCATCACTGAACCCCTCCACAAGACTATACCAAGTATCCTGCATATACTAGAGGAAGAAAAATACCTTTTGTGCATCTCTTAGTAAATTTCCTGCACTGTTTAAGCTCACCTTCTAAAATTCTCTCAAACCGTAACTTTATATAAAGAGTTTTCTCTAAGATTCCTTAGTGGATTTTTGGGAATGGTAGTTTGAATAGGAATGACCCCCATAAACTCATGTGTTTGAATGCTTGGTCCATGAGGAATAGCACTATTAGGAGTCATGGCCTTGGAGTAGGTATGGCCTTGTGGAAGTCAGGCTTTATGCTCAAGTTCAGACTCAGTGACATAGTTCTTTTCTTGCTACCTGAAGATCAAGATGTAGAACTCTCAGCTCCTCCAGCACCATGTCTGCCTGCATGCTTCCATGCTTTCCAACATGATAATAATGAACTAAATCTCTGAAACTATAAGCCAGCTGCAATTAAATGCTTTCCTTTAAAAGAATTGCCATGGTCATGGTGTCTCTTCACAGCAATAGAAATCCTAAGACAAGGGGGAATTTTATGAATACACATTTGAGCAAAGTTTGGCTATGTGTCTCTGATTCCATTTGCTCCTTGCCCTCATTCAAATCACAGTTGTTGTAGATCATTCTCTGGACCATATAAAGAAAAAAAAATATTTTTGACTGACTTGTGTTTTCTATAAGGCTTATCTCAAAAACGTTACAAAACCCCATAGTTTAACAGGATGCATAGAAGTAACATTAATTTATTACATTATGTTATGTGTGTAATTTGTGTTCAAGTTTCTTTTAATAAAATGATAAAAATTTTAGCCAGATATGGTTCTCAATCCAGTAGCTGGTGAGTATCTGTAAACTTGAGGCCAGTCTGATCTATGTATTATCTTGCAACAGACTATCCAAGGATCCAGTAGTTGTTTAGTCCACAGGCTGGATGTTGGAGCTGGGCTTTACCTTCACCAGGATCCCAAAAAGGTAAGCTCTAATGCTAGAGAAGGAATGGACTCTGCCAGCAAGGGTAGGGCAAGCAGGCAACAAGCAAAGGCTTCCTTCCTCCGTGTTCTTTATACAGGCTGCCACCAGAAAGTGTGGCCCACATCAAAGGTAGTTCTTTCCATCTCAAAAGATGCATATTAAAACTGGGTCTTCCCACTTCAAATGATTTAATTTAAAAAAATAATCCCTCTTACATGCACAAGCTGCTTAGGTTTTAGATAACTCCAGGTGTAGTCAAGTTGACAGCACAGCCAAAAATTGCTATCACATCATCCAAGGTCAAGTAGGACCTAGTAAACTGTGAGACATCTCTCAAAATAGCTTACAGTTCTGGTGAGTCATCTTTCCTCTTGTTCAAAGAAGGCTTTGAGATCCCTACTGGATATACTCCAATAGAGTATATTAGAGTCTAACCAGTGTCTTCTATTCTATGAATGGGAGGGTCAATACAAAGGAAAATTTTCTTCCATATTTCCAAGTGATGCCACAGTCATGGTCTTAAACACCCAACTGAAAAGTATAACCCAAACTTTAAATGATTGGTGTGTCTAACAGTTCAACAGATCACATTTCCCAACTTGAGGCTCTGCCAGACAAACCTGGATTCCAGAGCTAGAGCTCCTTCTCTGCTAGGGAAATCTGTCTCTGTGTGCTTGGTCTGTTTGTGCTTCTGCTTTCAATAAAGCTTGGCTGAGTGCTAAGACCTTCCTTGTCCTGCCTTCCTTTTCTTTAAATAAGCAGATAAACTGAATCTCTTCCTATACCTTAAATGACCTCACCACAGTGGCATCAGAGTAATTCTCCCTCCCTGGAAGCTTAGCAATTGCCAATATATCCTTAGTAAGGGGTGAGTCCTAAAGAACATCTTCCCATCTGTGTTGGGATCTTGACTGGTTAGTGATGTTTAGGTCATATGCAGGTATAAGCATAAATATTTAGAAGGCAATTTGACAACCTGACCATTTTGTTGGGAATTAGTTCTAATGCTTTGTCTTAATTCAGCTCCCAAAGCCACACTTCCAGATCTGAGGACCCCTGCTCCCAGCTGGCTTCAATTGATAATAAAGAATTGCTGTCCATCTTCCGCCTGAACCTGCCAGAGGCTGCCAAGGGCCCTAGAGTACTCTCCATGACTCCGTAGGTCCTCGGGATCATGGGTGAGTGGAACGCAACATCAGCTCCAAAGAATCACGGAAGGTCTTGTGCCAGCTGGAACAGGGACAAAGGAACCCCGCCTGACCAGAGGCTAAGATCCACTCAGGTCGGGGCCAGCCCCGCCATCTTCCTCCTGAACCCGGCCAATGGCACCAAGAGCCTCAGAGGACTCTCCATGCCACAGGACCCCTAGCACACCCAGGACCTTGGGATCACAGGTGAGTAGAACACAACATCAGATCCAAAGAATCAAGGAGGGTCTTGTGCAAGCAGGGACAGGGACAAAGGAACCCCGCCCAACCAGAGGCTGGGATTCTTTCTGATGGGGGTGCTCCATCATCATCTGCATGAACCCTGCTGAGGGCATCAAGGGCCCCAGAGGAATCTCTACACCCCAGGACCCCTAGCACACCCAGGACCTCATGAGCACTGGAGAGCATGTGGGCAACAGAAGCAACAGAGTTTCTTGGACAGGGTCCCTTTGGGCCTTCATCCTCAGCCAGGAGGCAGAGCTGAGACCCAGATCCCTGGACACCTTCCTTGCCAGAGGACAGTTGGCCTACAGGGTGGTCTCTAACCCCAGGACTCAGGAGGTGGATTAGAGCTCCAGACTTCTGGACACCTGCACTGCAGGAGGAGAACTTGCCTGCAGAGAGTGCTCTGATCACTGGGACTAAGGTGAGAGTTGGACTCCCAGGAGTGCTGACAGAGGCTAACAGAATCACAGGAGGATCAAGCTCCAGCCAGAGAGAGCTTGAACATAAACAGAGATTACCAGATGGCAAAAGGCAAACATAAGAATCTTACTAACAGAAACCAAGAACACTGGGAATCATCCGTACCCAGTATACCCACCATAGCGAGTCCTGAAACCCTAAAAGCAAGACTCAGATTTAGAATCAGATCTCATGGTGGTGGTAGAAGATTTTAAGAAGGGCATTAATAAAACTCACTTAAAGAAATACAGGAAAACACTGCTAAACAGGTAGAAGTCCTTAAAGAAGAAACACAAAAATCCCTTAAAGAATTACAGGAAAACACAACCAAACAGGTGATGGAATTGAACAAAACCATCCAAGATCTAAAAATGGAAGTAGAAACAATGAAGAAAATCCAAAGGGAGACAACTCTGGAGATAGAAACCCTAGGAAAGAAATCAGGAACCATAGATGTGAGCATCAGCAACAGAATACAAGAGATGGAAGAGAGAACCTCAGGTGCAGAAGATTCCATAGAGAACATGGACACAACAATCAAAGAAAATGCAAAATGCAAAAGGATCCTAACTCAAAACAACCAGGAAATCCAGGACACAATGAGAAGACCAAACCTACGGATAATGGGTGTAGAAGAGAATGAAGATTTTCAACTTAAAGGGCCAGAAAATATCTTCAACAAAATTATAGAAGAAAACTTCCCATACCTAAAGAAAGAGATGGCCATAAACATCCAAGAAGCCTAGAACTCCAAATAGACTGGACCAGAAAAGAAATTCCTCCCAACACATAATAATCAGAACAACAAATGCACTAAATAAAGACAGAATATTAAAAGCAGTAACGGAAAAAGGTCAAGTAACATATAAAGGCAGGCATATCAGAATTACACCAGACTTTTCACCAGAGACTATGAAAGCCAGAAAATCCTGGACAGATGTTATACAGACACTAAGAGAACACGAATGCCAGCCCAGGCTACTATACCCAACCAAACTCTCAATTTCCATAGATGGAGAAATCAAAGTATTCCATGAGAAAACCAAATTCACACAATATCTTTCCATGAATCCAGCCCTTCAAAGGATAATAAAGAGAAAGCACCAATACAAAGACAGAAAATACACCCTAGAAAAAGCAAGAAAGTAATCTTTCAACAAACCTAAAAGAAGACAGCCAAAGAACAGAATCCCAACTTTAACAACAAAAATAACAGGAAGCAACAATTACTTTTCTTTGATTTCTCTTAATATCAATGGACTCAATTCCCCAATAAAAAGACATAGACTAACAGACTGGCTACACAAACAGGACCCAACATTTTGCTGTTTGCAGGAAACCCACCTCAGGGACAAAGACAGACACTACCTCAGAGTAAAAGGCTGGAAAACAATTTTACAAGCAAATAGTCTGAAAAAACAAGCTGGAGTAGCCATTCTAATATCGAATAAAATTGACTTCCAACCCAAAGTTATCAAAAAAGAAAGGAGGTGCACTTCATACACATCAAAGGTAAAATCTACAAAGACGAACTCTCAATTATGAATATCTATGCTCCAAATGCAAGGACTGCCACATCCATTAAAGAAACTTTAGTAAAGCTCAAAGCACACATTGCACCTAACACAATAATAGTGGGAAACTTCAACACCCCACTGGACAGACCCTGGAAACAGAAACTAAACAGAGACACATAGACACTAACAGAAGTTATGAAATAAATGAATTTAACAGATATCTACAGAACATTTTGTCCTAAAACAAAAGGATATGCCTTCTTCTCAGCACCTCATAGTACCTCCTCCAAAATTGACCATATAATCTGTCACAAAACGGGCCTCGACAGATACAAAAATATTGAAATTATCCCATACTCCTATCAGATCACCACAGACTAAGGCTGATCTACAATAATAGTATAAATAATAGAAAGCCAACATTCACGTGAAAACTGAACAACACTCTACTCAATGATACCTTGGTCAAGGAAGAAATAAAGAAAGAAATTAAAGACTTTTTAGAGTTTAATGAAAATGAAGCCACAACATACCCAAACTTATGGGACACAATGAAAGCAGTCCTAAGAGGAAAACTCATAGCTCCGAGTGCCTCCAAAAAGAAACTAGAGAGAGCATATACTAGCAGCCTGACAGCACACCTAGAATCTCTAGAATGAAAGTAAGCAAATTCACCCAAGAGGAGTAGATGGCAGGAAATAATCAAACTTAGGGCTGATATCAACCAAGTGGAAACAAAAAGAACTACTCAAAGAATCAACCAAACTAGGAGCTGGTTCTTTGAGAAAATCAACAAGATAGACAAACCCTTAGCCAGACTAACTAGAGGGCACAGGGACAGTATCCTAATTAACAAAATCAGAAATGAAATAAAAGCAGTCATTAATAGTCTCCCAACCCCCCCCCCCCAAAAAAAAAAGCCCAGAACCAGATGGGTTTAGTGCAGAGTTCTATCAGACCTTCAAAGAAGACCTAATTCCAAGTCTCCTCAAACTATTACACAAAATAGAAACAGAGGGTACTCTACCTAATTCATTCTATGAAGCCACAATTACTCTGCTACCTAAACCACACA
Source organism: Mus caroli (assembly GCF_978045245.1). Classification (NCBI taxonomy): domain Eukaryota; kingdom Metazoa; phylum Chordata; class Mammalia; order Rodentia; family Muridae; genus Mus; species Mus caroli. The sequence continues at coordinate 16,807,261 of NW_028227272.1, forward strand.
AAGATCCAACAAAGAAAGAGAACTTCAGACCAATTTTCCTTATGAATATCAATGCAAAAATATTCGCAAACAGAATCCGAGAACACATCAAAATGATCTTCCATCATAACCAAATAGGCTTCATCCCAGGGATGCAGGGATGGCTTAATATATTTAAATCTATCAAGGTAATCCACTATATAAACAAACTCAAAGACAAAAATCACATGATCATCTCATTAGATGCTGAGAAAGCATTTGAAAAAATCCAACACTCTTTCATGATAAATGTCATGGAAAGATCAGGAATTCAAGGCCCATACCTAAACATAATAAAAGCAATCTACACAAACCAGTAGCCAACATCAAACTAAATGGAGAGAAACCCGAAGCAATCCCACTAAAATCAGGGACTAGACAAGGCTGCCCACTTTCTCCCTACCTATTCAATATAGTACTTGAAGTTCTAGCCAGAGCAATTCGACAACAAAGGGAGATCAAGGGGATACAAACTGAAAAGGAAGAAGTCAAAATATCACTATTTGCAGATGATATGATAGTATATACAAGTAACCCTAAAAATTCCACCAGAGAACTCCTAAACCTGATAAACAGCTTCAGTGCAGTAGCTGGATATAAAATTAACTCAAACAAATCAGTGGCCTTTCTCTACACAAAGGATAAACAGGCTGAGAAAGAAATTAGGGAAACAACATCCTTCACAATAGTCAAAAAATATATATATAAAATACCTTGGTATGACTCGAACTAAGAAAGTGAAAGATCTCTATGACAAGAACTTCAAGTCTCTGAAGAAAGAAATTGAAGAAGATCTCAGAAGATGGAAAGATCTTCCATGCTCATGGAGTGGCAGGATTAATATAGTAAAAAATGGCTGTCCTGCCGAAAGCAATCTACAGATTCAATGCAATCCCCATCAAAATTCCAACTCAATTATTCACTGAGTTAGAAAGGGCAATCTGCAAATTCATCTGGAACAACAAAAAACCTAGGATAGCAAAAACTATTCTCAAGAATAAAAGAACCTCTGGTGGAATCACCATGTGTTACCTCAAGCTGTACTACAGAGCAATTGTGATAAAAACTGCATGGTCTTGGTACAGCGACAGACAGTTAGATCAATGGAATAGAATTAAAGACCCAGAAATGAACCCACACACCTATGGTCACTTGATCTTTGACAAGGGAGCTAAAATCATCTAGTGAAAAGAAGACAGCATTTTCAACAAATGATGCTGGCACAACTGGCGGTTATCATGTAGAAGAATGCGAATTGATCCATTCTTATCTCCTTGTACAAAGCTCAAGTCTAAGTGGATCAAAGACCTCCACATGAAACCAGAGACATGAAATGTATAGAAGAGAAAGTGGGGAAAAGCCTCAAAGATATGGGCACAGGGGAAAAATTCCTGAACAGAACAGCAATGACTTGTGCTGTAAGATTGAGAATCGACAAATGGGACCTCATAAAATTGCAAAGCTTCTGTAAGGCAAAAGATACTAGCAATAAGACAAAAAGGCTACCAACACATTGGGAAAGTATTTTTACCAATCCTAAATCTGATAGGGGACTAATATCCAATATATACAAAGAGCTCAAGAAGCTGGACCCCAGAAATTCAAATAACCCCATTAAAAATGGGGTTCAGAGCTAAACAAAGAATTCTTAACTGAGGAATACCAGAGGGCTGAGAAGCACTTGAAAAAATATTCAACATCCTTAATCATCAGGGATATGCAAATCAAAACAACCATGGGATTCCACCTCATACCAGTCAGAATGGTTAAGATCAAAAATTCAGGTGACAGCAGTTGCTGGCAAGGATGTGGAGAAAGAGGAACACTCCTTCATTGCTGTTGGAATTGCAAGCTTGTACAGCCACTCTTGAAATCAGTCTGGCAGTTCCTCAGAAAATTGGACATTGTACTACCGGAAGATCCAGCAATACCTCTCCTGGGCATATACCCAGAAGATGTTCTGACTGGTAATAAGGACATGTGCTCCACTATGTTCATAGCAGCCTTATTTATAATAGCCAGAAGCTGGAAAGAACCCAGATGTCCCTCAACAGAGGAATGGATACAGAAAATGTGGTACATTTACACAATGGAGTACTACTCAGCTATTAAAAAGAATGAATTTATGAAATTCTTGGGCAAATGGATGTATCTGGAGGATATCATCCTGAGTGAGGTAACCAAATCACAAAAGAAGTCACTTGATATACACTCACTGATAAGTGGATATTAGCCCAGAAACTTAGAATACCCAAGATACAATTTGCAAAACACAAGAAAATCAAGAAGAATGAAGACCAACAGGTGGATACTTCATTCCTCCTTAGAATAGAGAACAAAATACCTATGGAAAGAGTTATAGAGGCAAAGTTTGGAGCTAAGACGAAAGGATGGACCATCCAGAGACTACCCCACCCGGGATCCATCCCATAATCAGCCACCAAAGGCAGACACTATTGCACATGCCAGCGAGATTTTGCTGAAAGGACCCTGATTTAGCTGTCTTGTGTGAGGCTAGGCCAGTGCCTGGCAAATACAGAAGTGGATGATCACAGTCATCTATTGGATGGAACACAGGGCCCCCAATGGAGGAGCTAGAGAAAGTACCCAAGGAGCTGAAGGGATCTGCAACCCTATAGGTGGAACCACAATATGAACTAAGCAGTACCCTCAGAATTCGTGTCTCTAGCTGTATATGTAGCAGAAGATGGTCTAGCTGGCCATCATTGGGAAGAGAGGCCCCTTGGTGTTGCAAACTTTATATGCCCCAGTACAGGGGTATGCCAGGGCCAAGAAGTGGGAGTGGGTGGGTAGAGGAGCAGGGTGGGGGGAGGGTATAGGGGACTTTCAGGATAGCATTTGAAATGTAAATGAAGAAAATATCTAATAAAAAATTGGGAAAAAAAAAAGAATTGCTGTACAGTCAATGGCTGGGCAGGACTTTTAGATTGCTTGGGCAATGGTCAGACAGAGAGGGAGTAAGAAGGGGAGAATTGCCATGACTTAGAGGGAGAGGGATCCAATTTAATATTTGCAAAAGAAAAATCATCCAGCAGTGTAGGTGGAAAGGAAAAGTGGCCCTACTGGGTAGGGGGTTTGTGGGGAGCTGCGTAGAAGGTAACAGGGAAGCAAAGATAAAAACATAGATTTAGAAGGTGTAAAGCCAGAAGTAGCAGAGAGAAATGTGTGCTAGCCTCAGGGAGGTTTAGAAATGTCCAGCTATTGAGCTAGTAAAGGCATATCAAAATTGATATCAAAACTGAAGGCAACTAACATACGTGTGTCTTTCATTTGAGAATCTGGAGAGCCTTTGGTCAGGTGCTGCACATGCACCACCCACCAGGAGCCAAAGTGGTTTAACTAATTCACCACTGTCTTAGTTAGGGTTTCACTGCTGTGAACAGCCATGACCAAGGCAAGTCTTTTTTTAAAAGTCTTTTTATAAAAATAAAAAAAAAAAAACAAAAAACATTTAATTGGGGCTGGCTTACAGGTTCAGAGGTTCAGTCCATTATCATCAAGGTGGGAGCATGGCAGTAACCAGGCAGGCATGGCTCAGGCAGAGCTGAGAGTTCTACATCTTCATACAAAGACTGACTTACAGACAATTAGGGTGAGAGTCTTAAGCCCACACCCACAGTGACACACCTATTCCAACCAGGTCACACCTATTCCAACAAGGCCACACCTCCAGATGGTGCCACTTCCTGGTCCAAGAATATACAAACCATCACAACCACTATACCATTTAGTTGAATAAAGTTTAAAATAGCAGGTCTACCTTGGGGCCTATAACCTCCCCAGACATAGGAATTTAGGTAGACAGAGGCAGACATGAAATTTCCTCCTATGGAGCAGAACTCAAATCCAATTAGAAAGTAGTTTGTACCACTATTTACCAGTGGGTGGGTCTTATCTGTCATGTCAACAATGTAGCATGCAACATCCAGCTCTGAGTAAGACAGTTAATACATTTTTAATTTTTTCCTCAGAAGCCTATATAGCATCTTCAGGCTCAGTGAAAGCTAGCCAGAAGAGAGGAAGGTTCCCAGCCTGTTTGAGATTGACTTCGATGCATTCTGGATTCAGTATGTGTAGGACTTTTAGCAATCAAGCCTTATCATGTAGTTATAGTATATATCTAATGGCAAAGTCAATAGCCTACATTGTTTTAGATACTTCTGAAGCCTCCCTCACCAATAATTCCTAAAGAGGTTACCTATGTTTTGCACTACAACTTTAATAGTCCACGGCTTTTTGGTTAACCATGCAGGTTAATTCCACTTAAACTCTTTTCTTCTTATAGTCATATTTTAAAGTTACATTAATAATTCATAGGTTTTCACATTTATCCTTAGTTTTGGTAAACCCACCAACAACCCCTTCTCTCTCTCACCCTCCTACCCAATCCTTGCTTGTCTTTTAGTTCCCAGTATCCCCTCTCTTATATCATATGTATTCTACTATACCTTCAATTATATTTTAACTGGGTTGTGAGATAGTAGACTTCCACATGGCTTTCCATGCATCTTCATTTTGGGTTAGCCTTCCCTCAACCCATGATTTCTTCCATACTGCTATACACCTTCCTGATTTAGTCTTTTTGCTCTCATTCCACCTCTATACTTTCATTTTTCCATAATGCTATCCCCATTCCTTTACCACCACCACCCCACACACACAGACACACACACAGACACAGAGAGAGAGAGAGAGACCCCTTTTTTCTTTTCATGGCTTCTACTTGTGCTCTTACGTTAAATGCACAAAACAAAATGTTTGAAATTAAAATCACATATTGGAGAAAACATGCAGTACTTGTTTTTCTGTGCCTGAATTACCTTACTCAGTTTAATTTTTCCAGTTCCATCCATTTACCTGTGGATTTCATGGTTTCATTTTTCTTTACAGCTGAGTAATATCCTGTCATGCATATGTAACACATTTTCTTTTTTTTTTTTATTTAGAGAATACTTTATTAGTTTTTGTAATCAAACCCACGTAGATAAGACCTTACATATTTAATACAGTGCGTTACCCCTGTACAAATGGAAAAAAAATTAAGTTCAACATTTCTAGACCAATATGGCTGTTAATTTCTGTACAATGCCAACTCAACACAGTAAACTGGGATACGTTTTTCCAAAGTTGACAGCACAGCTAAAGTTTCCAAAAAATTCAAATTATATATATGTATATATATTTATATTTATATAAAAAGACCAATAATAGCAGTATGTTATGCATCAATAGCAGCAACAGCTTTTCCAGGTTCTGCAGTCATTTGAACAAAATTGTAGAGACATCCAGCACACTCTATTAAAAAAAAAAAAAGTAAAAAACAAAACCCCAGAAAACAGCACAGTTCTGTTACTCTTGTGGTACCTGGCATCATTTTTTATTTCTGTTTTTTGTTTGTTTGTTTGTTTTGTTCTTTTTAATCAGCTTCTCAATCATCATCTGGAAAGAAAACATTCTGAGCAACATCATTAAAACCAGCTCTGATAAAGCACGGTCACTACTACGTATCATAAAGCAGGTACAAGCTATTTTACATTCACAGAGGTAGTAACACATTTTCTTATCCAGCAATCTATTGATGAACTTCTAGGTTGATCCTATTTCTAGCTATTGTAGATAGAGCAGCAATAAACATGTGTGTCTAATGTTCTAACCAAAAAAACTCCTGCAGGGGGTATCAGGATGCCTGGTTATAACAGAGCCATAGTAACAAAAATAACATGGTTCTGACTCAGAGATCAATGGAATATATTTGAGAATGTAGGTGTAAGACCACAGAACTACAATTACATGATATTTTTAATAAAGATGTCCAAAAATACACATTGGAGAGAACACAGAATGGTACTAGGGAGACTGGATTTCAACATGCAGAGAAAGGAAAACATAAAAGCTATAGTTCATTTTACTCATTTTAAGCAGGAAATAATAGATGGTTTATGCTGGGCAATAAAATCTTTAAATGCTTTAAAATTTACTCTCACCATAATTTAAAAACAAAATTAACCATAGGGAAGTGTGACTAGGCACTTCAAATTGGCACTTGGATATCCTGATAGACTGTCCTTGAACTGTGAACCAAGATAAGCCCTTTATCTCTTACAATACCTTTGCCAAAGTATTTTATGACAGCAACAGAAGAGAAACTAAGACAGTAAGAGTCTTTCCTTTCCTGCTGATTAGCTTTAACAACAGGTGACATTAACCTGTGTCTTTATAACAAGCTTACTCTGTTGATCTATTGGTTTTCACTCTTTGTTACATCTCATAAATACAGATAGATAAACTTTGTATTTTGTTTTTCCTAAAAGTAGTCTGGTCTAGTGTAATTTTGTTACATGTGTTCATGATAAGTGTTTTTAAGTATTGTACTAGGGGTTTCTGGAGAAACAGAACCATAAAATGAATATTGCAGAATGTGATTTTTTTTAGATTAGTTACAGATTGAAATTTACAGAGTGCTCAAACAATTGCACTTGTATGCTCAAGATGCTGAGAACACACTGTTCTCATGCTTGGTCTGTGAAGTTGAATGCCCCAGCAGACCCATGCTGGAGCTGAAGGCTTAAACTCCTGCAGAGTCTGGTCTTCAATCCACATCTAACAAAAAGAAGCTGTGGTCTGGGGCCCATGAAGGACAGAAGCGTAGTTAGTTACATGCACTAGCCATCAGGGACCACTGCTTTTCCTCTTAACACTGAGCCTCCCCACTCAGTTACTCCTTCCTAGAAATAGTCCAGCAGACCATCCCAGAGACTTTTATCTAATCTAATGCCACATACAATCAAGTAATTAATCAAAAGTTACAATCACACCGGTCTGTCTGGGCTGGCACCCTGAGGAGACCTTGGGTGCAAACTCTGCAGCCAGCCCCACAACACCCAGAGACAGCTTAACTCCCAGGCACTCGAACACGCCCAGGATCAGAGGATACCAGGATTCCAGGAGCTTTGTCACGCCAGGATCTCAAGGTCCCAGAGGCAGCTTGACTCCCAGGAGCTCTGACACACCCCGGATCTCAGGATCTCAGGACCTCAGGACCCCAAAATCACAGGATCACAGAGACAACTTGACTCTGAGGAGTTCTGACACAACCAGGATCACAGGAAGGGCAGGCTCCAATCAGACATAGCCAGGGCAGGTAGCACTAGAGATAACCAGATGGCAGGAGGCAAGCATAACAACATAAGCAACAGAAACCAAGGTTACTTGGCATCATCACAACCCAATTCTCCCACCATAGCAAGTCCTGGATACCCCAACACATCAGAAAAGCAAGATTCAGAACTAAAATCACTTCTCATGATGATGATAGAGGACATTAAGAAGGATATAAATAACTCCCTTAAAGAAATACAGGAGAACACAGGTAAATAGCTAGAAGCCCTTAAAGAGGAAACACAAAAATCCCTTAAAGAGTTACAGGAAAACACAATCAAACAGGAGAAGGAAAGGAAAAAAAAAAAAAAAACATCCAGGATCTAAAAATGAAACTAGAAACAATAAAGAAATCTCAAAGAGAGACAACCCTAGAGTTAGAAAACCTAGGAAAGAGATCAGGAGTCATAGATGCAAGCATCACCAACAGAATACAAGAGATAGAAGAGAGAATCTCAGATGCAGAACATACCGTAGAAAACATTGACACAACAGTCCAAGAAAACACAAAAAGCAAAAAGCTCCTAACTCAAAACATCCAGGAAATCTAGGACACAATGAGAAGACAAAACCTAAGGATAATAGGTATAGAAGAGAGTGAAGATTCCCAACTTAAAGAGCCAGTAAATATCTTCAACAAAATTATAGAAGAAAACTTCCCTAATCTAAAGAAATAAATGCCCAAGAACATACAAGAAGCCTACAGAACTCCAAATAGACTCAACCAGAAAAGAAATTCCTCCTGTCACATAATAATCAAAACACCAAATACACTAAACAAAGAAAGAATTTTAAAAGCAGTAAGGGAAAAAGGTCAAGTAACATATAAAGGCAGACCTATCAGAATTATACCAGACTTCTCACCAGAGACTATGAAAGCTAGAAGATCCTCGGCTATGTCATACAGACCCTAAAAGAACACAAATGCCAGCCCAGGCTACTATACCCAGCAAAACTCTCAATCACCATAGATGAAGAAAGCAAAATATTCCATAACAAAACCAAATTTACACAACATCCTTCCAGAAATCCAGCCCTACAAAGGATAACAGATGGAAAACACCAACACAAGGAGTGAAATTACACCCTAGAAGAAGCAAGAAAGTAATCTTTCAAAAAACCCACACAAACATAATTCCACCTCTAACCAGAAAATTAACAGGAAGCAACAATCACTTTTTCTTAATATCTCTTAATACGAAAATTAATATTACCAACATATCCTAATCTATTATAATTCAAAAATATGAGGAATAAGTAATTTGTAGGCTGTCATCCCATGGTCTCTCTAATTTGGTAATGGGAGAAATAGGTCCAATATTTTACAATCCATATACACTTTCTGCTTATTTGTACATGACAGGGTCTTGCTGTGTGCCACTTAATGGTCTTGGATTCTCCTATCTCAGCCTCTTTATTAGTAGGATTGTTTATTTGATGTTTTTACACTATACTATGGTTTTCAGAACAGCTTACATATCTCAAAATTATTTATACAGCCAAAAGAAATATAGACAATTAATTTGAGAAGTGGCTTGTAAGAGAACAGCAAAGAGTAAGAATGAAGGCCTTGCTTGATATTTATAATTATTGTATCAATTTTGAAGAAGAGGACTTTATAAGTTACTCTTGTTCTGAGATGAATGCTTTTCAAAATCATCACAGCCAATGCACCAGAATCTTACCCTCACCTAACATATGTGCCACCCTCCAAGGAGAACCATTCTTCAATGAAACAATTGATGAATGACTTCATTGGATAGACCATCTTAATACACACACCATCTCTTAAATGAATGTAACCTGTTCCCTGTGGGCTGAGAATGATGACAATCACTCAAGTCAAATAGCTTTGACTGTAGCAGGAAATCTGTAACCAAAAATCATGCCTACAATTTATTACTTGGCACAGCAGAACTGTTAACTCTTAGCTTATCTACTATGGAGATAAAATCCTTTGGTGATGTGAGGGTCATTCAAGTACAGCCTTATTACAATGAACTCCAATGTCCAAAAACTGTTCTTATTTTGTGTTTGCACCACAGTAAGAACCAAGATTTTAAGCTCTACTAAAAGGAAAACAAACAAACAAACAAAAAGACTTTATCTATTTATGTTCATTTAAAAAGCTAATAGTGATATATTATTTTAAAATATCATACAGTTAATATATTTGGAGTTATTTAAAATATATATTGAGGAAAACGTATGTATTTTTAGTATTGCTGTAGACAAACATCTACAATTGATTGTTGTTTTATATCAAACAACTTTTATAATACTCATTTTTATTGTTACAACATTTTATAAATTTTAAAGAATATGATAAAAACGAAAGGTATTGCAGGGGGGGTTGTTGGTTTTTTTCTGTTTTGGTTTGGTTTGGTTTGATATTTTGGTTTTTTTCAAGACAGGGTTTCTCTGTATCAGAGAGCCAGACAGCTCTGGCTGTCCTGGAACTCACTTTGTAGACCAGGCTGGCCTCGAACTCAGAAATCTGCCTGCCTCTGCCTCTGGAGTGCTGGGATTAAAGATGTGAGCCACCACGCCCAGTTGTATTGAAGGTTTTGAAGGGGGGCTCTCTGGGAGGAGTTGGAGTACAAAAGGGAAAGAAGAATGTTATTTAAGTCTATTTACTCAAAATATGTTTTTAAATGTTAATAAATTCAGATAAATTGAGATTATGCATCTTTTCTCATCATAATGCAATAAAACTTAAATCAAAAAAAAAAAAAAAAAAAGAAAAGTAACTATCACAAATCCAAGTTTTTGTCAGGTCCCAAAGACCCCCAGGACAAGTCTCATTCAGTACTTGTGGCTCCTCCCAGCACTTCTCACATGCCTCCTTCCCTATACCTCTCCATCCCAGAGGCTGGATGTTATTTCACTTCCTCTACCTTCTCTTTCCAATATAAACCAGCCATTTGGCCACACACTCCCTTGGTTTCTTGGCTAGTTCTTGGCCTCTTGGTCCTTAGCTCCTTTCTTGGTCTGCTTGCTCTCTCTCCTCTTCTCTCACTGCTCTTTCCTTCTCCTCTGCCCAGTTCAGTATGTTGGTCATGTTTTACTCTACTACTTTCTCTCTCCAATCTGGATCCTTCCTGATACCTCTGGCTGTACTTTCCACAAAATATACAATAAAAAACCTTCTCTTTAAACCACACCTACAAGACCTGTGAGAGGACACTCTACATGTAGTTCCTGTGACCCTGCCCCCAAGTTAATTCTGGTTGGCGAATAAGGATGCTGACAGCCAATAGCTGGGCAGAAGGGACAGGTGGGGGGGTAGTTTTCGAAAGGCTTGGATGAAAAAATAGAACATGCAGGAGAGGAGGAAGAAGAAGCTTCCATGGGTTAAGGGTCAAGAAAGTGTGGCCCTGAAGGGTTCCCATTTGGAGCTAAGAGTAGCCCAGATGGAACATAGTAAGTAATAACTCAGGATTCTCAATAGGAAAGTAGATTCTAAACAGGTCTACATCTCCTTGTCCTACATAGCATCTTTTCTCCCCTAACTCTGGATGGTAGGTTAGAAATGAGGGTTGAATCATTTGAAAACCCCTATTAAAGGAGGTTTTGGAAAATCTACACCTACATTAATCATCCTTCCTGGATTGAGTTAGAGCTTCCCATTTACCTTAATTATAAGACACTGCAATACCAAAAGGTACCATAAAGTATCTCCTTTACTCCAGACATGTTCATGCTTACTCTCATTGTGGAGAAGCAGTCCATTTCCTCCTTGGTAGTCAGGGTCAGTCCTGCCTGAAAAATCTATAACTTCTTGCTTAGCCTGTTGTTGAAGGGAGAGAGAAAAGGGAAGAGGGTAGCTAGGAGCATGTGGGGAGAGAGAAAAAGATAGAAGGAAGAGGAAGAGACAGAGACAGAGAAAAGAAGGAAAAGAGAGGGGAGAGAGAGAGAGGAAGGGAAAGAGAGAGGGAGAGAAAGAGAGAAGGAAGAGGGAGAAAGGATGGGAGAGAAAGAGAGAGAAGCCCTAATAGTCTTTTTATAAGTGAGCCAGGCTAATACCTGGCTGTTGCTAGGTAACTATTGGCAGGGACTAGAAGGAATGCTAACAGTAACTGACTACCAACTTTTTATTCCTTACTTTTCTAGAACTAACTGTTCAGAAGTTTTACATAAGACACTAATTCCTTTATCAGTACCATCAAATATATTTATCTTGCACAGTTCATTAAATGCACTGTACCATCAATTATCAGTGCTCTCCACACTAACTGGAGAGCCTCTAATAGCTTTCAGTATAATCAAAATTGAGAGTCAGCTGTAGGTGCCACTGATCCCACTAGAGAAAGCTGTCCTTAGTGTTGTGCTTTTGTAGGATCCCTCCACATACTACAAATGTTAGTCAGGGTTCTTTAGAAGAGCAGAACTCATCGAATGGATGGATGTTATAAATGGGGGGTTATATTGCCTTACATGCTAAAGCCTGAGTAGTCCAATCATGCCTACCACATCCTGGAGAAGCTGAGAATCTGGTAGCTCCTTGGTCCACAAACCTGGATATAAACTGTCTTCATCTGGGGCTAAAGGCCAGGGGGATAACTGAAGATCCACTGATCCATACTGAAAAGCTAGACTCTGTCAGCCACAGATGACCATGGCAGTGAGACAGAAGCCACCACCAGCAGGAAGAGGATGTGAGTAAGCAGCTCTGCTTCATCCTTCTATCTCTTTATATCCAGGCTGCCACTGGAGTGTGCTGACCAAGCTGGGGAAAGGCTTTCTCCCCTCAGTTAATCTCTCCTGGGTATACAGTCACACACTCTCACAGAGGTGTGCCTCTTAGTTGATTCTAGTGCACAGTAAACATTCAAGAATAAGCATCAAACATGACATTTTTGTTGTTGTCAAAACTCAAGCTGCCTCTAGACTTTCTAAGAACAACTGAATAAGAAAATTTGTGGTCAATTATTTTTTGCATTTTAACTTGATGTCTGACAAAATTACTTTTCTTGACATATTTAATTTAGTGTGTGTGTGTGTGTGTGTGTGTGTGTGTGTGTGTGTGTGTGTGTGTGTGTGTAAAAATATGTGTTGGTATCAGGACCTCCAAAACCTGTGACACCACATAGGTGGGACCTACAGACCTGTTTTCAAGACAACAGCCACCATATTCCTAGAATCCACTTGGCTCTCCTCCCACCTTTACCTGTGTTACATTATCCATACATATAAGGGAAATGCCCCTCCCTTTCTCTCTCTTCTCCTCCTTCTCTTTCCTCTGTTACCTTCCTTGTCCCTCTCTCTCCCAATAAACCTCTTACACGTGGAACTGTTTTGTGTTCAGCACGAGCTGCTATTCTAACACATCAAAATGTGTGTGTAAATATAAACATATTTAGAATAAATTTTGAACTTGTAATTATGTCAAAACTATAGGAGCTGTTGGGCTGTCTGCCTGTATTCTCTCTCCATTTTACTGCTGCTGTTGCCTCATTGAAAAGGGTGGTTTTCAAGGTCCTTATCTAAAAGAAGAAGAAGAAGAAGAAGAAGAAGAAGAAGAAGAAGAAGAAGAAGAAGAAGAAGAAGAAGAAGAAGAAGAAGGAGGAGGAGGAGGAGGAAGAGGAGGAGGAGGGGAGGGGAGGGGAGGGGAGGGGAGGGGAGGAGAGGGGAGGGGAGGGGAGGGGAGGGGAGGGGAGGGGAGGGAAGGGAAGGGAGAAGGGAAGGGAGAAGGGAAGGGAGAAGGGAAGGGAGAAGGGAAGGGAGAAGGGAAGGGAGAAGGGAAGGGAGAAGGGAAGGGAGAAGGGAAGGGAGAAGGGAAGGGAGAAGGGAAGGGAGAAGGGAAGGGAGAAGGGAAGGGAGAAGGGAAGGGAGAAGGGAAGGGAGAAGGGAAGGGAGAAGGGAAGGGAGAAGGGAAGGGAGAAGGGAAGGGAGAAGGGAAGGGAGAAGGGAAGGGAGAAGGGAAGGGTGAAGGGAAGGGTGAAGGGAAGGGTGAAGGGAAGGGTGAAGGGAAGGGTGAAGGGAAGGGTGAAGGGAAGGGTGAAGGGAAGGGTGAAGGGAAGGGTGAAGGGAAGGGTGAAGGGAAGGGTGAAGGGAAGGGTGAAGGGAAGGGTGAAGGGAAGGGTGAAGGGAAGGGTGAAGGGAAGGGTGAAGGGAAGGGTGAAGGGAAGGGTGAAGGGAAGGGGGAAGGGAAGGGGGAAGGGAAGGGGGAAGGGAAGGGGGAAGGGAAGGGGGAAGGGAAGGGGGAAGGGAAGGGAAGGGAAGGGAAGGGAAGGGAAGGGAAGGGAAGGGAAGGGAAGGGAAGGGAAGGGAAGGGAAGGGAAGGGAAGGGAAAGAAGAGGAAAGAAGGGGAAAGAAGAAGAAAGAAGGGGAAAGAAGGGGAAAGAAGGGGAAAGAAGGGGAAAGGGGAAAGAAGGGGAAAGGGGAAAGGAAAGGAAAAGAAGAGGTGGGGAGGAAGAGGAAGAGAAAGGGGAAAAACCGGAACTGAAGGGCAGGGAGGGGAGTGTCATTTAAAAACCAAGCAATTTTTGGATGCTTGGTATGAGAAACAAACCCTCAGTCCATAATAATGAATTTGAGACGTCAAGAATCTTGAAAAATTCCTGGAAAGAAGCTATGACTACAAACCTGATAGATTACAAGATCAGTGGTACTGGGGGGGGGGGTGCTGCAGGTCCACAGCCATTACTATTGATTTTGGATACCTTTAGGCCACAGAGAGCCAGTCATTGCCATCTCTGTGTCAGACCTAATATCCTAATAAGCAGATAAAAACCTTTCAGAGTGTATTAACTTAACAAAACCCTATTCTTCGCCAATCAAATGGATGAGAATGCTACCAGGTCACATATAAGGCCAGCAGCTGTGAGTTCTGCCGTCTGCTTGTACAGGGCTCTCTGATGCTCCTACCATTTGGTGTTAAGATACTTCAATTTATGACTTCCCTTGTTCTGTCTCCATAAAAACATCATGAAACTGCTTCTATGCTATAATATGAAATTTGGAATAACTTAAATCTGTGTTCCCAAGCTATAGTCACTCATATTATCTCATGACTTCTGAGGCGAGAACTATGTTTCTGTGTAGGCACACCAAAAATGAGGCAATTTCATTATCCTTCCTGCAATGCTGATTGTCAGCCCAAACGACAGTGAAAATGCTTGACTCCTCAACTTGGCAAAAATGTGGTTGTTATTATCCTTCTCGAAATTCCCTAATTGAGGAAAATATGTAATAAAAAATATTTTTAAAAAATTCCCTACCCCTTATCTTCCATTTGGCTAGGTACTTCTGGGAAGTAGACTCTCCCAGGGGCCTGGGTCAAAGTATCTAATTACTTGTTTATTTTACACTTAGTTTCAGCTTGCCTTAACTAATGTATATCCTGGGGCTTAGCATACCTGCTACCTCCCTGTCAGGTAGTGTTAGGTTTCAAGCCTGAGCCAAATGACTGAGATGCCTATTTAACATACCAAAGAGAACTCTGCCTACCAAGTTCTCCTGGCAATCTCTCACTCCCTACCTTTCACAGGGCCCCCCTAGCTGGCATACCTCACCCCCTAACCTGAATTCTCCAGCTCAGGGGGCTGGGCTGCTCTTCCCTATACAATCTAAGCATTTTGGGTACCCACTCTCTTTGTCCCTTTGGACCTCTAGGCTACTGTACATAACTCCCCTCCCTCCCTCCGTACAAAGCACAGCTTAGTCTGGTCAAGACTACTCTGGACTCCTCCCTGTCTATGCCTCTAACTACACTCACCCTTTTATCCACAATAAACTTTTTCCTACAACATACCTAGGACCAGTCATGGTTTCCTTTTCCTTTCCTTTCTTACTTCTTTTTTTTTTCACTCACATGGGCTCAGTCATAAAGCAAACTGTTAGTAATTTTTCAAACCTGAAATAAACTAAAAACACCTAGGCAGGCAGGCACCAGCTCCCAGGTGTTAATCCTGCAATTCACACACACACACACACACACACACACACACACACACCTCAACAACAACAATAAAAACAACAAACCCTCCACCATTTTGGGCCAAATTTAAAGCAAGCATTTATTAAATATTAAATATTGATCAATGATGAGCTTTGGTCAGGATCATTCACTGGAATTTCCCATGTTGCTGGGACTTGCAAGGACAAACTTGTAGGCCATCATACTTTTCCATGAGGCTTTGTCATTTCCCAAGACTACAATTTCCAACATTCCAGGAAGTTATCTGATTCCTAGACATGTGGGGATTACAGGTTAATTTTGAGAATTACACAGAAAGGACAGAAGCCGAGTGCCTCCTGTAGATTTGTGATCTGAAAAACACAGTTCTATATGTAAAAGCACCTCTGGTTTGGGGAATAGACGGATCATATATTTTTCTTACACTTAGGGAACATACAGAGGAACCCTAAAACCTACTGATATGAGAAAATAATTCTTATTTATTTCTAACATAATACAAAATAAATTCAACTCCTTTTATGTACCTAGTACAATAACTTATCTCTGTGCTTTCAGCCTTAAGGAAAGATAAAATAACATACTATAAGAAAACTGAGGAAAGCCAGACAGTAGTGGCACACAACTTTAATCCTAGCACTGGAGAGGCAGAGGCAGGTGGATTTCTGAGTTCCAGGTCAGCCTGGTTTACAGAATGAGTTCCAGGACATCCAGGACTACACAGAGAAACCTATCAAAAAAAGGAAGAAGAAGGAAGAGGAGCAGGAGGAGGAAGAACAGAAGGAAGAAGAGGAAGAGAACAGAAAGCTGGGGCAGAGAAGGACAGACTGGATCTTGACAGCTGAGATTGCTTTATTGGAACAGTGAAGGGCCTCTTTTTGCAGAGTAAAGGCTGAGCACATCTGGAAAAGCTGGGACATGAATGAATATATACATGCACACATATACAGGCAGCTACCAAAAGATACAGCTATGTTTGTTTGTTTGTTTGTGGCTTGACTGGGAGCAGTATGGATTGTTTTCTATACTTAGGCATATTATTTCTGCAGATAGAGCTGAATGACCAGTCAGGCAAAGATAAAGCCTATAGTTCTTTATGACTAGCAACTACTGCCCAGTACAACATAACTCAATTTCTCATGACCCTATGCAATTTACTATCCATGACTTACTAAAATTACTACCATGTCCACTACAAAGGTGAGCAGGTATCATAAAGTAAAGAAGACAAAAAGAGTAGAGCTAGACATGTCAGACTTTCTTCCCCTCTCAGATGCCTGCAAGGCCCAAATGAGATCCTATCTTGCCTATGTTCCATATACCAGCTTCCTGAGTTCAAATTGGAATATATAGTTATTTTATTAAGAAAAAAATGTTTCTAGTTATGATAGCACACATCTTTCATCTCAGCACTTTAGAGCCAAAGGCAAGTTCCAGGGCAGAAGAAAGAAAGGAAGAAAGAAAGAAAGAAAGGAAGAAAAAAAGGAAGGAAGGAAGGAAGGAAGGAAGGAAGGAAGAAAGGAAGGAAGGAAGGAAGGAAGGAAGGAAGGAAGGAAGGAAGGAAGGAAGGAAGGAAGAAAGAAAGAAAGAAAGAAAGAAAGAAAGAAAGAAAGAAAGAAAGAAAGAAAGAAAGAGAAAGAGAGGGAGAAAGAAAGAAAGAAAGAAAGAAAGAAAGAAAGAAAGAAAGAAAGGAAGGAAGAAAGAGAAAGAGAGAGAAGGGAGAGAGGGAGGGAGAGAGAGAGAAGGGAGAGAAGGAGGGAGGGAGGGAGGAAGGAAAGAGGGGTTAGTGATAATTACAAAATATATTTTTGCTAAGAATTTTTTTAAAATATAATGAAAAGAAAGAGACCACCATTCCAACTGAAGTGTCTGGACAAAGCAAACTTTACTCTTGACCAAGAGGATGTTATCAGGAAGAGCAAACACATACCAAGACAGGAAGCGCATTTGGTTGTTATTCTAATACAGGTAGTAACTGTCTTTTCCCCATTGGCTGGGGTCCAACCTCACAGTCTTACTCCATTGGCTAGTCTAAAGAAAGCTGGAACATAGGGAATGAAGGAAGGAGGGGAAAGGAGTCTCGAGCCATCAAATTCCTCGAGCAGGGGGCCTTTGATTAAACAAGGGAGGATTAATGCTTTTTAAAGTCTTAAATGGTGGAAAGACAAAAAAGATCTTAATTCCTTGTCCTAAACACAAGTTTTATAGTATTGGGTAGAAAAGACTCATGTTTGATAATTCTTACATATGTCTGAGGATTTGTCCTACATGTTATGTCTATGCACCATGAGCATGCCTGGTGCCTGCAGAGGCCAGAAAATGACTTCAGATCCCTTGGAACTGGAGCTACCATGTGGGTCCTGGGAATCAAACCTGGGTCCTTGGCAAGACCAGCCAATGCTCTTAACTGCTGAGCCAACTCTCTAGCCCCAAGATTTTGATGTTTTTTTGTTGGTGGTGGTGATGAGTTTTTGTTGTTTTTTTTTTTTTTTAATAGAAATGCTCTTGGGTAAGAAAGTATTTTAGATTGTAAATTAGTTTTGTCCTAAAGTGAAAGATTTTTCCAAACTGGAAAAGAAAAAATGAGGATACAGTTAGAAGTTAAGGTACCTGATAAACACATCTTAAAACTTATTTTAGTGGACAAATATCTATTTCTAAAATTCAATCTACTGTACAAATTTTTAATTTTGTCTGTAAACTTAAGTCTATAGACTGATGATTAAATGAACAAATGGCTCTGAGAAATTGCCAAATTGAGTAAAGCTTTCTGTTGCCTTAGCCAAAGACACCCCATCCCTTCTCCTAGAAACACCAGTAGTCTCCTTATACAAGTGTCTTGTGGAGGGTTGGTCTATTGTAAGGATACCCCATCCCTTCTCCTAAAAACATCAGTAGTCTCCTTACACAAGCCTCTTGTGGAGGATTGGTTTATTGTAATGCCAAGTATGGGCTTGAAGTCTGCACATAGACCTGTAACCCTTCTCCCAAGTTATTTCTGATTGGTAAATAAAGATGCCAACAGCCAATAGCTGGGCAGAAGAAACATAGGTGGGGTTTAGGTTTCCAGGATATGAGGTTCAGAGAGGGACCAGGAGGAAGAAGAAAGTGCGGGAGGAAAAAAGAAGAAGCCACCATGGGTTAGGAGTCAAGAAAACGTGGCCCTGATATATACCACATCAGAGTCCCTTTAACCTGTAGTGAATGGACCCTCTCAGATACTTCTAACCAACCCTGTACCACAAAATTTCATGAGATAAACTCTTAGATTTATATATCTCACCACAAACTTGGGCCAGCTCCCCCTGAGAGCACATATGTACAAATGGAATGTCAGAATTGTCTGTGAGTCCCTGGCTGAAATGCAGGATTTCTTACCTAGCAAGTGAGCCAATGACTATTAGTACCAAACACATCTGTTCCAGCTTCCTGCTTGGGCATAAGACCCAGCTGCAGGCTCATGAGCTGCATGAGACCCAGTGCTGTGAAACTACTCTATCTCTAGAGGCTATGAGAAGAGACTTTCACTTCTGCCAAGTGCTCCCTGAGTCCCAGGTGTTTGTGGCTGGTGCTGGGACCCAAACTCCCCTGTGACCCTCCCTGTCCTACCATACTTTCACCCTCAGTCCCTTGTGTTCCATCTCAGTGTCTTCTTAAACCATCCCACTCCATACAAAACCTAACACTCACATACTCATTGGATGACACTCAGGTTTAACTACATCAACAACTGAGAACTTAAGCAAGTAGACTCAAAACATCTCTAACATTTAGTGGGGAGGATTCTATTACTCCTTTCATTAGTCATGCTTTTGTTTAAAACACTTTACTTACTCAGGGCCCTGCCTTATCTTAAACAAGAGTTCTTGTTTAAGAAGATTCAAATTTTTTACTAGTTTCATAAAAAATTCTTTCTTTATTCAGTTTTGATAGGTTATTTCTCCGAAGGTGAAATAAGTTGATACAAGCCAGATTATATTAGATTAAATGCAGATTTAGTGGGAAGCTGCTCTCAAGTGAGTTCATAGCCCCAAGGACCAAGGAGGGAAGTCACCATGGGAAGAAGGGTGGAGAGAAAAAGAGAAAGGGCCTCTGTCTCTCTCTGTCTCTCTCTCTCTCTCTCTCTCTCTCTCTCTCTCTCTCTCTCTCTCTCTCTCTCTGTGTGTGTGTGTGTGTGTGTGTGTGTGTGTGTGTGTGTATGTGTGTAGAGGAGGAGGAGGAAAAAGAGAAAGAGGAGAGAGAGAAGAACCAAAAATGTCTGGATTATATAGGGAAGAATCACTGGGATTAGGGCAGCTCACCCAGCCTCTGGGCTGGAAAGTTCAGGGTTGAGGACAAGGTGTGCCAGGTAGGGACTGAGGGATGCTGAAAGAACCTGGAAGCCAGGACTGCTTTGATGACCCGTCCAGCAGGTCCAGTTATTCGAGGGTCTCGAGGGGACCTTCTCCTAATAACCAAATGGGGGGTAGAGAGAGACGAGGGCCTTGTGCGAATAACGACATGGAACTGTTCTGGATTGCATCAAAGCCCCAAATGTATTAGCCAGGCCCGAGGTTTAAATGCACAAGCAAAAGGGGAAGTGCCTTTCAGCAGGAGGAATGGGGCAGAGGAAATGCACCTCAGCAGGAGGGATAGGGCAAAAGAAATTTTTCTTTTGGTGATTACAAGGGGAAGCAGGAACTTGGCAGTATCAGGGTACATCTTGAGGTCAGGACATCAGTGATGACTTAGGGCTGGAACATTCTGTGGTTCTCGGAATCGGTGTGTCGGTGGCCCGCTTTTGACCCTCTTTTCTTCTCAGGGGGGGAGAGGCCCAATTCAAAGATCAGGACAATAGCGTTGACTTAATAGCTCCCAACACTTTGATATGTAAAATATGCACCTTGGTCCCTTGTTCTAGGGGTCTGAAACCAAACAAGTATCATTTGGGCTGTTTCCTTTTTAAAAAAAAAATGAACCATTAATTTACTTTATGTATATGAGTACACTGTAGCTGTCTTCAGACACATCAGAAGAGGCCATCAAATCTTATTGCAGGTGGTTGTGAGCCACCATGTGGTTCCTGATAATTGAACTCAGGGACCTCTGGAAGAGCAGTCATTACTCTTAACTGCTAAGCCATATCTCCAGCCCACCTCATCTCCCCAATTTGGACTGCTTTCAATTCCAGATTTTAAGTTGGCAAAGACTCACTTTA
Source organism: Mus caroli (assembly GCF_978045245.1). Taxonomy (NCBI): domain Eukaryota; kingdom Metazoa; phylum Chordata; class Mammalia; order Rodentia; family Muridae; genus Mus; species Mus caroli. Next base: position 16,827,576 of record NW_028227272.1, read on the forward strand.
AATCTCTCCAAAAGAATTCATTTTGTGGTACATCCTTTTTTTTTTTTTTTTTTTTTTTTTTAAATCTAATCTCTCAGAACTAAAACTAAACTTCTTCCAAGTAACAAAGAGGGAGAAATATTAACTGAGTCCAATCAGTTGAATTACTGTGTTACTGTTGATATTCAAAAAGTTAAGCTATAGCTACTGGAGAAATGGCTCAAGAGAATCCGGGATCAGTTCCCAGCATTTATTTGGAGACATATAACTCTATTTGACGCCAATATATGCAATGCCCTTTTCTAGCCTACATACTGTTAGGGACCTCCTGGCTCACAGACAGCTTCAAAGTGGACATCCCAGTCCCCACCCCCACCTCCCCCAGCCCGTGAATGACATTTCAGGCTTGGAATGACATTACAGCCTTTCCGGGCACTAACAATAGTGCTAACAACAGGAAGTAGTTACAAAAGAGATTATGTGGCCCCTTATCACCAAGGAAAAGGTAGAAATTTTATTATGACAAATGGCTGAGGTACCTACTAACATAACAAAGTGGACTGGCAATGAAAGGATAACATAAACCTCATTCGTCTTCATTTAAGGACCAGGTCTGATTTCTAGAAGAAGGCCATAAGGCACCAGCTCCAGGAACATATTATAAAATCCAGAAACAAGGTCATAAAACCCCCTCCTAAAGAACAGGCTGAGGATAACCACAGAAATGGGAAAATATCTTATCCCAGGATGGGTCATCTATGCTGGACAGTCCTATCTCATCCTGTAGTTAAAAGTTCATGACATAGGAATGCAGGCCAGTGACTACAAGCCAATCAGAAGCTGACCCCTGTGACCTCCCCAGCACCCACTAATGAAATTTTAGATTATTTAGCCCATTCTAAAAAACTGATATAGTAGCCAATCAAAGTAATACTAATGTCTCCGCTTTGGCCCCTACCAATTGCACAGAGATTACCTAATCCTTCTAGAGAGTTCCCCTGATTCCCTATAAGAAGGCCTGCGTGCCTTTGTCTGGAAGTCGCCATTTTGGAGGATGGTTGACCCCTGCATGCTGGTTGCTTCTGCAGAATAAGTACTCTTTGTCTTTGCAAACTATCTGAGTCTGGGGTCTTCAGCGATTTTTGGACCCTTACAACAGGTACTGCCAACAACTCTCAGCAACATAAATCTGTGGCATTTTTGGAATTTTCTTGTCTCAAAATGTTTAGTCTGGGCATTGTTTCCCCTTACAGGTCATATATCTGTATATATGTAAATGTAAATGTGTGTGTGTGTGTATATACATATATATGTATATATGTATATATACACATATACATACATACATACATACATACATACATACATACATACATACATTTTGAGACAAGAAACATTTTGAGACAAGAAAATTCCAAAAATGCCACTGAGTTCATTTTGTGTTGGTAATCTACTGTTCAGCAAGGGGTCTATCATTAAGAGTGGTTTGTATATCCAGTGAGACTCCATTGGAAAAGACTAACTTTTCCTTTGTGCGAAGTTACTAATTGAAGATAGCCTCTGGGTTAGGGACTGGGGCTTTTGTCCAGTTCCTCTCTCAAGAGGTGCTGGACCCCATGTGGGTTAGACATGCTGCTGCCAGTCTCTGTGAGTTCATATTTGTGATGGTCCTGCCGTGCTTAGATGGTTCTACTTTCTTGTTTCCTTGGTGTCTTCTATCCCCAGTGACTCTCAGAATCTTTCAACCTCTTCTCCCACAGTGTACTCAGAAATCTCAGGGGAGAAACCTGATGGAGACAACAAGGTCTCTCACTCTCTGCACATTGTCCAGTTGTAGGCTTTTGTATTTGTGCCCATCTACTGCAGGAGGAATCTATGAATATAGCAGGATGGCATTAGAAGTGATATCATTACCACATTCCTATAGTAGAGTAGTAGTATTTAGATTTCCCCTAGGTCCCTGGGTTATCTATTCACAGGTTCTTGGCACCTAAGCAGTGTTGAGGATCCAGCTCATGAAGAGGGCCTTAAAGGGTAGAAATTGATTTCTCTCACTTTGTGTCACTATTATACCAGTTTATTTTGTAGGCAGGTTACCATTGTATATCAAAGGTTTTATAGCTAGGTTGATATTTACCCTCTGCTTCAAGGAGCATTCACAATACCTTCCAGTATCATGAACATTAGTTAGGAAAAATGAAGGCTGTAGGTAGGCACCAGCTCTATTTTTCCACGTTCAAAGAGTTGTCACTAAGCTTTTGATAGTGTTAGTTTTGGGTTTTGCTTTGATTTAGTTGTAACTTTGCCTTCTTTCTTCCCACTGTGTGGTGGTTTGAGTAGGAATGCCTCCACAGGATCTTATATTTGAATGCTTGGTATTTAAGGTGTGGTACCACTTGAGAGGGACTAGGATGTATGGCCTCTTTGAAGTGGGTTCAGCCTTGTTGGAGGAAGCATGTTGCTAGGGGTGGGCTTTGTGGTTTAAAATACTCATGCCAGGTTTAGTCTTTCTCTCTTCCAGCTTCTGGTCAATCTAGATGTAGAAGTCTCAGCTATATCTCCAGGATCATGTGTGCCTGCCATGATAATAAAGGACTAAACCTCTGAACCTGTAAGGAAGCCCAAATGTTTTCCTTTATAAGAGTTGCTGTAGTCGTGGTGTCTCTTCACAACAATAGAACATTGACTAAGACACTCTTAGAATAAGAAAGTATTTAGCCTATGTCTTAGGGTTTCCATTGCTGTGAAGAAACACCATGTCCAAGGCAACTCTTATAAAGGACAACATTTAATTGGGGCTGGCTTACAGGTTCTGAGATTCAATCCATTATCATCATGGCGGGACACATGGCAGTGTCCAGGCAGGTTGCCAGTGTTCCAAAGGCAAACAGGAAAAGACTGTTTTCAGGCAGCTAGGATCTCAAAGCCCAACAATGGGGGACAATCAAGACAGTAAAGATTATGGTTTGATTTTGATGTGTTTGTAATGTCAAGTTGGCAGGTTGTGCAGGTTAGGGTTTTTGTCGTGTTGATACTAGTCACAGTTACCTTGGAAGAGGGAATTACAGTTGAAGAATTTCTTCCATTAAATTGACCTGTAAACATGTCTATGGGACATTTTCTTGATTAATAATTGGTGGGGGCAGGGGAACAAATCACTCTGGGTAGTGCCATCACTGGTCAGGTAGTCCTAGATTATATTACAAAGGCAAACTAAGCCAGTAGGCAGCCTTCCTCTATACTCACTGCTTCAGAAATATACAACTTCTTTCTTCTTTTTTCTTTGTCTTTTCTAAGTATGTTTTCCCTAACACTGGGTTTCTACAATATTTTGTGACTTTCTTACTTTTTCTAAAGTCTCCTCCTTGACTTATGGCTATTGGTCTGCCATGCTGTGAGTGTTCTCTAATTCGCCCGCGAATAAGGACACCACACACAATAGGGTTCTTCTGCAGCAAGCTTTATGCGTCTTGAGAGGGAGAGCATAAGCTTCACAACCGGAGACCCCAGGCAATCCGAGCCCCTCCCTTTTATAAGAAATTCTCCCTGCCTCGGACGTGGCAAGCCATGATTGGCTCAACACTGATTGCCCCATCCCTGAGGCGGAGCTGCCCGGGGCGGGGATTTCCAGCACAGGATGTTTACGAGTTGTTATTGAGGAAATGACTCAGCACAGGATGTTTACGAGATAGTACTGAGGAAATGACTCAGCACAGGATGTTTACGAGATAGTACTGAGGAAATGACTCAGCACAGGATGTTTACGAGATAGCGGCGCTCCACATCTCCCCCTTTTTTGTCTAATAAAACCAACTGGACACCCAGTATGAGAGGACGGGAACATTGGCCGAATCCTCTTACTCAGAGATGTAAGAACTATGTCCGCAAGCAACAACTAGGCTTGAGTGGGACCCGAAGTTGCTCCGACCTGTCCCTCTGCCATTTTTTCGAGGAGGGGAAGACTAGGGCAGGAAACCCCCACTAGACGGCATATTCCCCAGGTGGGACGGGGGGACCACCTGTGCGATGCATTGCTCTACAATCCTCTAGGGCTGCTGAAGCTCACCCGCTAAAGCGCGGGCAGCCAGCGACCAGTGGTGCAAATCGATTTTGTTTAAGCGCCGCCAACCATACCTGTGCAGATTGCCCCTGCTCCAAGGCAGCAAGCGCCTGGGATATCATGATTTTGTCTCTATTATTTTTCTTATATAATTTGCAAATTAACCATAAGCTAGATACCGATCCGAAGCAAAGGAGAATTCCAAACAAACCCACCCCCACCCATTCCTTAAAATAAGAAACAGCAGAAGAAATCCATGACGAAAAGCCTTCGGTCAAGGAGAGGTCAAGTCTGGTGGAATTGATTTAGACGATGGCCAATCTAAGTTTCTGGAGGGTTTGATCAAAATCAGACGTCCAATTATATAGCAGCTGTTGGGACAAACTCTTAGAAAGATTAGCGGCATATGTGAAATTATAGCATCATGTTTTTTGCCTTGTTCAACCCTTCCTCCGACACGATTTTTTCATTGGACAGGGTTAGGCCCAAATGTTGCATAATGTCTCTCCCCCAAAGGTTTACTGGGAGCGGGAGCACATAAGGTTCGAATTTACCCTTTTGTCCCTCAGGAGCCTTCCAGGTCAAACTCATTGAGCTTATGGCAGGGCATGAATGATATCCCAGACCTTGTAGAGAGTGGGACGATTTTGTAGTGGGCCAAGCTTTTGGCCACCAGTGCGTGGATATAATGCTTTTGTCTGCCCCGGTATCAAGAATACCTTCAAACCTTTTTCCATTTACTTCGAGGCAGAGTTTGGGCCTTTCATTCAGGGATACAACAAGGTAGGCTGAATCAGTTCCTGACGACCCCATCGTTTTGGGACTGGGGCCTGGGGAGCCCTCCCAGAGGGTGTCGGGGAGGAGCAGCAATTGAGCTATCCTATCTCCTGCACTGATGGAAAACACGCCCCTGGGGCTGGAACATAAGACCTGTATTTCGGGGGAGTGTAGATGGTCAACAACCCCAGGATGGACCACTAGGCCCCGTAAGGTGAGTGATCCTCGTCCGAGGATAAGGCCCATGGTCCCAGGGGGCAAAGGTGACATTGGCTCTATAGGTACTGGTTGGATACTCATTTGGGGCATTAGTAGGAGGTCGGAGGCGGCACGCAGGTCCACCCTTGTGGGTCTTCCTGGGTCGCTTCTTCCGCCATCCCGGATGTTCTGACAAACCGGTTCCCATATCTTTGAGGGCCCTGGGACCGTGGGCCCAGTGACCCGTTTTTTGACACATTGGGAGCAGGAACATTTAATGGAGGCAAAAGCCTTCCCTGTATATCTCGCACTGAGCGACATTGATCTGCTCTGTGGTACCCTTTACCACACCTCGTGCAGAGGGTCAAGACCCCCCCTTTCTTGTCTGGGGCTTTGCAATCTCTTTTGAAATGTCCAGGCTTACCACAATTAAAACAGGTCCGTTCACCGGTCTTCTTTTGTGGAGGATGCTTTTGTGCTAACATGATGGCGGCCGCGAGGCCAGTATTGCTAAGTGGACCTCCAAGCTCTCTACACACTCTTAGCCATTCTTGCAACCCTTTTGATTTTCTAGGAGCAATGGCATTCCTGCATTCCTGGGTGGCTTGTTCAAAAATCAGTTGCTCAATAAAGGGTCCTATCCCCTCTGGGTCCCCAAAGATTTTTCCTGCCGCCTCCACCATGCATGCGACGAAGTCGGCAAAGGGCTCCTGGGGCCCTTGAACAATTTTTGTAAGCTGATTGGTGGTTTCTCCCTTGTGATTAAGTGACTTCCAGGCCCGTATGGCTGTGCTGGAAATCTGGGCGTACGCCCCCCAATGGTAATTAATTTGATCTGCGGCCCACGGGCCTTGGCCTGTTAAAAGGTCAAATGTCCAATCCCGCTGCTCTTGCGTAAGGGCTATTGCGTTGGCCCTGGCCTGGGACTGGGCTGCCTCATGCCACAAGGCTTTCCATTCTATGTATTGTCCCATGGTAGGCAAGGCGGCCTTAACCACCATTTGCCAATCACTAGGTGTCATGGCAGTTTGTGCCATTCTTTCAAGAATCATAATAGTAAAATTAGCATTGGGACCATATTTTCTTACTGATTCTGCAAGATCTTTTATCTGACTATAGTCTACAGGAGCGTAGATTCTCCCCCCTTCCTGTTCATAAACAGGAAACGCTAAGTGTAGCTTGCGGAGGATCCTTTGGGGAAAAAAGGAAGTTGTGGATGACCGGGCCTCATAAGGTGGGGGAGCGGAGGGAATGGCGGCAGCCAACAATCTCCTATCCTTAGAGAAGACACCGGACGCGGGCTTACTTGACTCAGGTCGCCCGCCTTCATCTGGGTGATACCTTTCTCCTTTATATCTAACTGCTTCTTCTTCTAACTCGCCCTCTTCCTCCGAGGTCAGCTTACTATCCTCGGTTTCAGAAGAATCCGAGGTATCTCTTAGGTGGAGGGCAGCCAGTTCTCGGGTCGGATATAACCCGGGCCTGCTGCTCCCCTTCTCTCCCTTTCTATTTCTCCCGGGAGGTCCTTTTTCACTTCCCTTTTTTGCCTTTTTTACGGTTTTTGTGCGCACACCCATCCTCTCACTACGCTCGGATTCTGACATACCTTCCTGCATAGCTTCTAAAACCTTTTGCCCTTTCTTTCGGGCTAGGAACCATACAACCAAAGCCACGAAGACGATAATTAAAGCCTCGGGCAATCCCTCCCACGGCCCAGTTAGTTGAAGGGAGTGCGAAAGGGTCAGGTAAAATTCAGGCATACCTTTCCGAGACGTAGTTCCTGCAGTTCTGGACCCTCCCCGTCACCGAGGGATCTCCGACGGTGCTCACGATGTTCTTTGTTTTCCCGGGTTTTCGGCACCAGATGTGAGTGTTCTCTAATTCGCCCGCGAATAAGGACACCACACACAATAGGGTTCTTCTGCAGCAAGCTTTATGCGTCTTGAGAGGGAGAGCATAAGCTTCACAACCGGAGACCCCAGGCAATCCGAGCCCCTCCCTTTTATAAGAAATTCTCCCTGCCTCGGACGTGGCAAGCCATGATTGGCTCAACACTGATTGCCCCATCCCTGAGGCGGAGCTGCCCGGGGCGGGGATTTCCAGCACAGGATGTTTACGAGTTGTTATTGAGGAAATGACTCAGCACAGGATGTTTACGAGATAGTACTGAGGAAATGACTCAGCACAGGATGTTTACGAGATAGTACTGAGGAAATGACTCAGCACAGGATGTTTACGAGATAGCGGCGCTCCACACCATGCATCTGACCTTGACATCAGCTTAAATAGCATGGCGTTTTTCCTTCTTTCCTCTATCCTTCTCCTTCAGGTAGCTTCTAAGGTTTACACCTGCCCTAGAGTTTTCTCTTTTAAACTATAATAAAAGTGTCTCTAAGTTTCCAGTTGAGCCCATTCTTTTTTTTTTTTTTTTTTTTTTTTTTTTTTTTTTTTTGGTTTTTCGAGACAGGGTTTCTCTGTATAGCCCTGGCTGTCCTGGAACTCACTTTGTAGACCAGGCTGGCCTTGAACTCAGAAATCCGCCTGCCTCAGCCTCCCGAGTGCTGGGATTAAAGGCGTGCGCCACCACGCCCGGCCGAGCCCATTCTTAAATTCTTTTGTTAATAAGACGAAGAACCCCAAGAAGGGACCCTCACTTCCCCTGTTCCTATTTCAGAAGGGTACTTCATAATTCTTTGAAACCTCTGACTATAAGAGTGGCAGCACAGTGTCTCTGCAGCTCTGCAGTCCTGACTTTGAATTTGTTCAAGAACTTTCTATCTTATCTACCACTGTGGTCACCATGTGTCTCCATTTAATAGTAAAAGCACGATATTCTTCAAAAGAACCCCAGAACACAAAGCCAGACATGAAATAGCAGCCATATCTAACGGTTCAAAAGAATTCCAACTTGCTCAAAAGAGTCCAACCGCAAATAGAGAAGTAAAGCTTTGGGTGTATCAATCAAACAGAGACTTCCGAAGTTTTCTAGAAAATCCAAAGTCTAAACTTAGCTTTCTGTCCCCAAGAAGCAAAAAGAAGCCAATTCTGCTGAGGGAGAAAACTAAGGAAAAGCTCTTAGAGCAGGTAACTTGAGCAGCAGCTTCTACGAAGGTCCATCTTTCCTCTCTACCCAGGGTCAGCCCACTGAGATTGGCACATACCCCCAAAATATGTCTTTGTCTCTTCATGGTTGCCACTTTGTTACTAAACTTAATAACAGTCTTCATTTCTACCATGTCTATTACATGTTTCTGTCTCTCTCCTTAATAAGATTTGTTATATGCAGAAAAAATTTGTTTAAAAGAATTTAAAATAATACTATATTGTTATCTCATTTATTCTGTAACACAAATTTCCAACTGGAATCTGGCATAATATCATAAAAGTAATAATACAAATAAAATTATTAGTCATTGTGATGGCTAATCTTGGTGGTCAACTTGACTGCATCTGGATTTAACTAAAACACAAACAGCTGGGTATACCTGTGAGAGATTTTTCTTGAGTCACGTGAAGCAGGAAGACCCACCCTAAATCCAAATCTTTTGAGGAGGGAAGATTCACTTTAAACTTGGGCCACACCTTTTGATAGTAGTCTATATAAAGGACATGGAAGAAATAAGTACTTGTTCTTTGCCTGCTTGCCCTTATTCTTACTGACAAGTTAACTCTATCACTGGTGGTAGAGCTTACTTCTTGGATTCCAGTATATATTGAAGACCAGCTAGCCTTATGGGCCAGATGGCTTTTGGATTTGTGAGCTGTCCACTGCGAGACAGCCACTCTTGGAATAATTGGGCCATAACCTATAAGCCAATCTAATAAATCCCATATGTGTGTGTGTGTGTGTGTCTGTGTGTGTGTATCTGTGTGTGTGTGTGCGTGTGTGTAACATATCCCGTGATATATTTACTCATTCTATAAGTTCTATTTTCCTAGATAACCCAGACTAATATTGTAACAAATAAGATTAGATATTAGAAAGCAGTATTTCATAAAGTTAGAAGTAACCACTCCTATGAAGGCCTGTTTCCCTCACCTACTGTCTTTACCTCTTTGGCCACACTGTGCTCTTGATTACTCTAAGTTCAAATGTAACACTCCCATCACACATCAATGTGACATCAGATATAGAAGGTACAAAAAGAAAACCTAAAAATCATACTCAGATCATGTTGGTTGGTAAGTTTAATAACCAAAGAATTTATTCCTTAAAGGCCCCCTCTCTGAAGACTGCTCTCCTGAACACTCAGCCAGGTCTTACAGATCCTAGGAATCTGATCCTTCCTAAAACATTGGGACATAAATCAACGTTTGCCCTCTATATGCACAAAATGGGAAGCTGGAAAAGCAGGGGAAACTATAAACTGCGATTCCCTCCTCCAAGGTCCACACCTGTTAGAGATTCTCAATCTAATTAACAGATTACAACTACCAAGATGAGCCTTTAACCGCAGCACTGGGGAGGTAGAGGCAGGCGGGCCTCTGTAAATTCAAGGCCAGCCTTGCCTACATAGCAACTTACAGGGCAGCCATGGCTGCATAATAGACAAACCTTGTCTTTAAAAGACCAAATATAATAACAAGCAAACAAATAATAAAATAAAAGAAGAACAATTACTACTACACCACAATGATGGTGGAGAGTGGAATGTGGAGAGCTTTATATCTGGATATAACTTATATTTTTAAAAAGAGAATTACTTAGTCTTATTTTATGCATATTAGTGTTTTGCTGGAATGTATGTATGTGCGGCCCAAAAACTAGCAGAGCACAGAGAACATTGGATTCCTTGGAACTGACATGTGAACACCAGGAAGCAAAAACAGGTCCTCTACACTCTTAACCAACCAGACATTTCTCCATCTCCAGAGCTCAGATTATCTTGAGCTACCATTAGCTTCTTTAATAGCCATTCATTGTTGACCTCTGTGGAGGGCATAAAGTCCTTGCTCACAGATAAGTACTAAGAAAACCAGTCATATAGAATATGCAGGGTAGTCTCTTCAAAGTAAGAGATATACAACCTGTTTTCAACCTACAAAGCTGGGAATAAGTGAGGTTAAGAGTCTGGAACCTCGGTACTATCTGTATGGCCAGGACACATAGCTCCCCCAAACCAAGGCAACTCTTATAAAAGAAAGCCTTTAATTGAGTTCTTGATTACAGTTTCCAGAGGGTTAATCTATTATCACTATGGTAAGAAGCAGACAATAGCTGAGAGCTTTATATCATGATCCATAGGCAGAAACCAGAGAGAAACTGGGCATGGTGTGAGCTTTTAAAGACTCAAAGCCCACCCCCAGGGACACATTTCCTCCAACAAGGCCACACCTACTTCAAAAAAAAAAAAAAAAAAAAAACCCCGCCACACTTCCTAATCCTTAAGCAGTTCACCAACTGGAGACTAAGTATTCAAATACACGAGCACAGGCAGACCATTCTCATTCAAACCACCACACCGGTATACCTGGTGTTCCCTTTGAAAAGAGCCTTTATATATGACATCTTTTTCTGCTGTGATCACAAAACACTCCTTAAAGTGGTTACCATGTTGGAAAGTGGTCGGTAGGTACTCCTTTGAGGTGAGAGCTTTGTTTCTGCACTGACGTAATATACCCATGTGATATGTGTTCCTAATTTCCTTAATTTTATAGTTGGGACACTGGTAGGAAAAGGTTACTGCTGGATATATGGTTGTGTATATGAGCACAAATGAAATACAGACGCATTCTGACTGTGTATTTATAGTCAAAATTGAGCCAACTGCTGCTTTGGTAAAACCCTAGGATGAAGCACAGCCTGAAAGCTATAGTCTCACAAGTTGGAACAGAGCAATAACTTACAACAGGGAACCGCTGCATCTCCAAACTACCCGGAAATCCACATTGCAGTTATTGGCTTCTCCTCCAAGCTTCATCTGTCTCTATACCTCACTTCACCCAGAGCTACACACTTGCTTAAACTCAACATCCTTCATCATTCTACCTCACAATTACATAGCTACAGTTGCAAAGCAGCACCCACAAGGAGAGAAGCCTAGCCACAAAGCAAGAGCCCTCTCACTTTCTTAGTCACCTGAGGTCATATGAAAAGTCACTGAGAGTGCAGGATCTTTGAGCAGAAATATTTGGTCCTCACTAGGGTTTGAGCTGTATCAGCAGTGATTCGCTGAGTAACTAACTAATGGTGGTCCAAAGGGCGTTACCCTAAAGCATATACATTTTATATTATAAAAACATCATAATAAGGAAAGGACCAGGTCGAGAACAATGTTTATTTGCCTTTCCATTGCTTCCTGTCCCCAGTAGTTCTCTGTTCCTCATTTTAGTTCCCCATTCATGTACCAGCAACACAAGAATACATTTAACTAAAATGTTGACCGGCCTTGTCAGACTGAATAATCATCTACAGCCACAGTCAATCACCTGGTTAAAGCCAGACAACTGAGTTTCATTTCCTTATGAAATTTCAGAAACTCATTAAAACCTTACACTACCTAAAACATCCTTAATCCCCAAAACCACTCCTTCTATTGTTTAAACTCATATTGATGTAGTAATCCTTGCCTTAACTACATTTTCTTACTAATGTAGTTTGGTTGAAATAAAATGGATAAAAAAAAGTTGGTGTGGTGGTACACCCCTTTAATCCCAGCGCTTGGGATACAGAGGCAGGCAGATCTCTTGAGTTCCAGGTCAGCCAAGACTACATAAGTGAGACCCTGTCTCAAAAGCAAACAAACAAACAAGAACAGAAAAAAAAAAGGACTATATTTAAATAATGGAATCTTGTTCAGTGCTATAGAAAAATGAAATTATAGTATGAATAGAACTGAAAAGATTTATACTGAGTGAGGTAATCAAAACCCAGAAAGACAAATATGTCCTCTTATTTGTGCACCTTAGCTTCAAATTTCCCTGTATGTTTGAACCAGAATGAGTATAAAAGCCAGAAAACTGGAAAGGGGCCAGCAGGGAAGTCAGATGTCCTAATGGAGGAGGGGAAGCAGACGTGGGTGATAGGAAAGGGCCTGGGACCACCACAGGAAGGTTTAACCGGGATGGCTGTATGGCATAAGAAGAAGAGGAAAATTAACCAAAACAAAAGGTGTATAAGAAAGCACCATAGAAACCTACTACTTTGTAAGCCACACTGCTCTTCCAGAGGACCAGAATCCCATTCCTAGCATGCAGGTCAGGTGGCTCACAACGTCCTGTAACTCCAGCTCCAAGGGATCAAATAATTTCTGGCTTCTGTGAGCCCAAGCACATATGTGACATATATTCACACAAACATTCACACATACACTTAAGTAAAAAAATATGTAACTGTTTATGCTAGGACAGAGATAGCCTACATGGCTTAAACCCCATGGGTTAATGAATAAAAGCCAGGTATGAAATGTCTCCTTATGGTTGGCAATGGAAGCCCTAGAAGCCACCTAACAACCAAGGCACTTGCTCTTCCTCTTGGTTATCCACCAGAATTTGATGTTCAGATGCTATTGTACACCGTTCAGATGTATGATATAGAGAAATCAAGATGGAAATGAGCTTGGGGCTTCCTCCCTGCTGGCTAGATTATAATGCTAGAGCGTGTTGTACAGGCTTCTGGGAAAGAAATGACAACATCTTCCCCATCTGTGAACTCCATGGATACAGCACCAACGCACTTGGCAAGATGTACCCAGCAGCATGATAGTAGCATGACGATTACTGTGATAGTCTACTACTCTCTGCCTGCATCTGCAGCCTGCTCCACAGAAGGGACACATGCCTGCTACTGTAAACCCACTCAAAAACTCATTTCTAGGAAAGCCACAAGGAGGTGGCGGGGTGAATGGGATTTACTCCCTGGTGTTTAATTCATCTCACACAGCACCAAACCTCCTTCCAAGTCCATCTATAGACAAATGCCACTCTAAGCCTTTGAGAAGCTTCCCTGCAGTAAATAAGGTTTTTAGTGAATGGAGACTCATTGCTGCTCCAGGTGCCTAAAGAGGACATTTACGCCACCCCCTCGAAGGTTCAGGCAGCATCACAGAAGAATGTGAGAGCAAGAAGACACGGAGAAGGGCTGTGAAATGCTGTCATCCAGGAATGACATAAACACTGCAATCATGATCTCATCACAGCTGTGATGATCAGGTGTGGCCTGCACTGGGCTTGCACGAGAGGGTGTGCCAAGAGTCAAACCTGAGCCGAGAAGCTGCATGTGGGACCGTACCCCTCCCTGACGAACTACTGAATACTAATACATTACAAGGGATTGGGGTGGCCATTGTACTCAGTTACACAACCACTGGTGAGCCCACCAGGCTCCAGTGGATCCTTACAAAGCAGGGTCACACAGCTGACCCTGGTTAACGCAGTGGGTCACAAAACAAAAGTCAGGAATGTGGAAAGGGACATGCAGAGAGAAAGAGGTACTGGCAGGATTGGGAAGGAGATATGAAAGGATGAGTGGAGTCGATCAGAATGTCTTTTAAACATGGATGAAGTCATAGATGAGCAAATCTAATTAATAATAAAAGAACTGGGAAGAGGAAGTTTGGGCATGCGATTGAAAAGTCTGAGTCTGCAGTGTGGCAAAGTCCGAAGGCACCATCAGCACCAACGTGATCCCCTGCAATGTTGACTGCAAGTGCACACTCACTGCCAGGTGACTCTGCATCTTCTACCTCAGGAGGTTCGATGTCTGCCCCAACCTTTGCATGGCTGTGGACCTGCAGGGCAGAGAGGGGACTCCCAGGTTTGGCTATCATCATAAGTTTAGCTAATGCCCATACAGCAGGGATCCTTTTGGATACATGGACATGGGACACCATTAGCTGAGGAAAGGGAAAGTGACACCAAATATTTTCATGAATCAAACCTCTTGTGGAAGTTTGCCCAGCCATTTTCAACTGCTCCAGAAAGGAAGACTGCATGGGTGCTGGCTGGAGGCAAGATCATCTAAGGGTATAGCCCCTGCCAGCTGGCAGCTGGTAGCCAGTGTGCACACTGCATTTTGCACCTAAGCTCAAATAACTGCCTGTGAAACAAGAGAGAAAGTTCAGGCACTCTGAGTGTCCCCAGTCTGTGACACCATACGCCATGACCAAAAGGAAATATGAAAGGGAAAGAAAGAGAGAAGTGTCCCCCACACTAACACAAAGTCCCTAAGGGCTCTAGAAAAGGAGAAAAAAATACAAATTAGGAAGAGAAAGATAATTGATTGTGGGACCATGAAAGGCAACCTGCTTTCTGATGGAGCTAGGTTTAAACCCGGAAGGTGTTCGCTCCCAAACACTAGGCTCCTGACACCAGGCCTCAGCTCTCCATAATTCTGTGGCCATTAGTCATGTAGGGCAATACCCCAAGCCCTGGTATTCTGTCTGGACTCCACCCCCACAGTTACCTGGCAACAGCAGGTAGGTCTGGCCCACTATAAGGGGGGCTGCTTGCCCCCTCCTTCCTCTTACTCTTGCCTCTTTCTTGCCCTCTTGCTCCCCCTCTCTTCGCACTTCCTTCCTCTCTCTCTCTACATGGCCATGGCCAGCCTCTACTCCTCTGCTCTCTCCCTGTCTCTGCCTTTCTCTGCCTCTACTAACCTCTCAGCTCCCCTTCCCAGACATTCCTCCCTGCAAAAGGTATTTAACCTCAGGCTCACCCTGAGAAAGTGGGGTAAGGTCTCACACATCACAACTCTCCTCCATGACAATAAACACGTTAAAATCATCGACTGCCTCTTTTCATCGGGACCCTCTGTGGGGAACAATGGAGCAGGTCTTTCTCTAAATTGCCTCACATCTAATCTCCCTCAGGAGGCCTCTCTGCGTTCTCAGACATGGTTGCCACCAAGCCAAGCCTGCCGAACAAGCCAAGGAAGCTCTTGTCCCTCAGGCAGGACACAACCAGTTTCCCTTTTCCCTTCAGCCCTGGGTTTGAACCTGCCAGTGGGCCCACAACCCTTTCTCAGCTCTTCCGAGACATCTGCGGTATCCAAGAGTCTGAGAACCTGTCGTCCTCGGGCTCCGTGCAGCTGGGGAACCATAAACAGAAATCCCACAGTTCCCCCAAGGACCTCAGACTGTGCCTCCCACCCCAACCCCCACCCCCACCCCAGCAGGGTCCTGCAGCTTCTCACAACCTGACACCTGCCCAGTGGCGGCATGGGGTATCCTGAACCCTGGGCCGGATGCAGGACACCATTTTAACCCACAATATATCACCTCCCATTGGACTGTCCAGATGTTCCCAGTGCAGTTCTGAATTAGAGAGAACCTGTTGAGTGTCCAGGAACATCTGTTGAAGCATACTAACTGGTTTCTACATTTGGGTGCAATGAAGTGGTCTGGGGACTCATGGTTAGAATGGAAAAGTGATAGCCGCAGTTAGCTCAGTGGTAAGAGAACTTGCTGCGCTTTGAGAGCATCCACATTAGGTGGCCCACAACCAACTGGAACTTCAGCTCCAATGATCCAGTGCCCTCTTCTGGCTTTTGAGGGCACATGCATTCATATGCACATACCCACACAAAACTACAGACACATACATATAATTAAAAACTAAAGTAGAATTTAAAAAGCAAAAGGAGGTAGAGGAAATAGTAGGGATGAAAAGATTTAAATGGAATTAGTAGACGTGGGAGGGAAAATCAACCAAACCAAAAATGTATTGGGGAAAAAGACATGGAAGTCTACTATGGACTAACTAAAATATGTAATTTTCTTTAACGAGTTTGAACAGGGTGCTCGACAGTTAAAAGCACTTGCTGCTCTTCCAGAGGGCCCCCAAGTCAGCTCCCAGCACCCACATAGCTGCTCACAGCCATCTTTAAACTGTATTTCCAAAGGATCCACTGTATGCATGTAGTGCACAGACATACACGCAGACCAAACATCCATACACATGAAATAAAAAAATAAACCTTTAAAGAGAGAGAAGAGAATATCATAGTGGCTCCCATCTTCAATCCCATCACTCGGGAGGCAGAGGCAGGCATATCTCTGTGAGTTTGAGATCAGCTTGATCAACTTGGTCTACACAGAGAGTTCCAGAACAGCCAGAGCTACATAAAAACACCCTGTCTCAGAGAGAGAGACAGAGAGAGAATGAGAGAAGGGGAGGGTTATGGGGGAGAGATTGAGATTGAATAGAAAGAGGGAGTTAGAACAAATTTTCAGTATGGTCAGATAATTCTGCTCTCAGAAGCCATAGGGTCTTGTTATATAACAAAGATTGACCTTGAACTTCAGATCATTCTGCCCTCAGTTTCCCAAGTACCAGGATAATAAGTGTTTGTTACTTTTAGTTGGAAATTTGGGGGGAGGGGACTTAAACATGGAAGATATTATATTAGAGCTAAGTTATGTTCATTTCAGATAGCTCCATAAGGTTACTAGGAAAAAAAAAGAGAGAACTTTACCCTGGATTTTTATTTTATGAGTTACATCTAGGGACTGGAGAGACAGCTCCATAAATAAAAGTCTTACCAGCATAAATCTAACGACCCACACTTAAGCCTCCAAGAAAACTTTAGAAGCCAGATGCCGAGGCAAGCATCTGTTATCCCTCCCCTTCCACAGCAAGATGGGAGGCAGGGCTAAGAGTCACCCAGAGGCTCATGGGCCAGCTGGCACAGCGGCAGGAAAAGAGGTTCTTCCTGACCGAGTGAGAACTGATCTCCACAAATAAACAAGTGCAAGGTAAATGTCTCCTGAGAGATGTAAAGGGAAAACTCGGATGCTCACTACCTCACTCTCCATTGATAGAGAAATCCCCACAAGCCTTGCTTTCCAAGCACCACCTTTTCCATCCAAACTCATGAAGAAGAAGCAAGCTGCCTTCACTAATCTCCATGACAAAGGTCACTCACAGGTCACCCTAAAAAGCATCTAAATTTAGAGATTTGCCACAGGAGCAAAACGTCCAGGCACTAGTAATAGAACAAGACAGGCTTTCCAAACTATGCCAGGCATGTGCTTGCAATGCTGTCAGTCACTGCAGGGCCAGGCTCTGTGCCTGTGTGCTGGTGACCTGGGAGACCTCAGTCTTTTCTAGGCCAGTTACAGAGCCATCTAGAACTGCATGCAAATAGACATGGCTTTTAACATACATTTAAAAGAAACATTCAGGGGCTTGGGATGTAAGCCCAGGGGCAGAATACCTGTGTAGCATTTGTGTTACCCCAAATTTGATCCTCCAGCACTCAGCACTATGAGTAATGAATAAGTAAAACTTTTTATTTTAGTACTTCATACATGCATATAATAAGTCTTTTATGTCAAATTGTTACTAGAAGAAACATAGGTCTCTTCAACCTCTGACCCTTTGACCTATGTTCTACAGCTCAGAGTCAACCAGGTTTTAAACAATCATGTCACCTTTGTGTGAAGATATTATAGGGGCAGGGGCACGCTTTCACACACCTTCAGAGGACAGCACTCTCATTGGGTGTTCAGAGGGCTAGTTCGGGTTTGTTTGTTTGTTTTGTTTTTTATTAAGTTGACTTTAGTATAACAATATCTACAAATCAGTCTTTTATTGTTTCATTGTAGTTTCCCAAAACATTTTAATTTATAGTTTTCAGAAGGGTTATTGTAAAGCCTATTTCCATGATACTAGCATATCAAATTACCATTCTTCCAGCCACTTATGATCTTTCTCAATATTTCTAAATACAGTGCAGTTTTAAGATAAATTATATCTCCCCATCAGAAAGAATAAACCGTTCTCTATAATATCCTTTGTGCAAGAAAGAATGTATAATATACAATAACAAGTCTAAAGAGGATCGGCTGAAGCCTGGGGACATGAAGGTGGGGACATGTCTACAAAACCAGCACGTGGGAGACTGAGGGAGAATGATTGCTATGAGCTTTAAAATCAGCCTGACAAGACAAGAAACAATAAAATAAATGAAGAATATTTTAAAAGCCAGTCAAGGTGGCTCATGTCTATAACTCCAGCACTTGAGAAGATGAGACAGGAGAACTGCTACAAGTTCAATGCCAGCCCGGGATTTATAGTGAGTTCAAGGTCAGCCTGCTATAGGGAACAACCCCAAATCAATGTCAAAACCAAACAAATAAAATAGGATCCAGAGAGGCAAGTTTCATAAAACCTTTGTCCTCTAGCCATATGTACTAGCTGGTTTTGTGTGTCAACTTGACACAGCTGGAGTTATCACAGAGAAAAGAGCTTCAATTGAGGAAATGCCTCCATGAGATCCAACTGTAAGGCATTTTCTCAATTAGTGATCAAGGGGGAAAGGCCCCTTGTGAGTGGGACCATCTCTGGGCTGGTAGTCTTGGGTTCTATAAGAGAGCAGGCTGGGCAAGCCAGGGGAAGCAAGCCAGTAAAGAACATCCCTCCATGGCCTCTGCATCAGCTCCTGCTTCTTGACCTGTTTGAGTTCCAGTCATGACTTCCTTTGATGATGAATAGCAATGTGGAAGAGTAAGCTGAAGAAACCCTTTCCTCCCCAAGTGCTTCTTGGTCATGATGTTTGTGCAGGAATAGAAAACCTGACTAAGACACCATGCAATACTTAAATTTACCTTGATTTGCACCCATAGTTAACATATGCTTATTTCTGTGATTTCTTTTAGCTTTAATTTCTGAGGTTTTTTTCCTTAAAACTTGCTTTTCCAAGGCAATATAAGAGATAGTATATCTCTTTTTACTCTTCCTTTATTTTCTTCACTACAACTCATGTTCTTAAAGTACAGGACAAAGCATAGAAGGCAGAAACTATATAAGAGGAGCTGAAAAGATGACTTAGTAATTAATATCATATAGTGTCCTTGCAGAGGACCAGGGTTGGTTCAAGCACTTGCTTTGGAACCAGGGGATCCAGTGCCTTCTCCCTGGCCTCCATGGGCACCGGCACTAACATAGTACACATCCAAAATCTAGGGCACATAAACATATACATAGAAATTGGTGAGAGAAAGAATGGTGACTATTCTTGGTTGTTGTTAAATACTCGCTATATCCCACATACTACACATTTGCTTTTTTCCTATTTTATCCTCATAATTACACAAAGTAGGTAGTTTTATCTTAATTTTATTTTTATACTTTAAATATTTTTATATTTTATACTTTAAATAGCTTTTTGGTTTGGTTAGGTTTGCGCTATGTAATGTAGGCTGGCCTCAAACTACTGATATTCCTGTCTCAAGGTCCTCAGAACTGAGATTACAAGTGAGAACTGCCACTCCCAGAATTATCCTCATTTTGAAGATGAGAAAACAGGCTGAGAAAGGTTAGCGTACTCAAGCATGAGGCCACTAGGATGCAAAGCTAGCATTCGGACCAAGCCTCTGACTATAAAGCACCACGGCAAACACAGAGTTGGAGGACACAACCGTCAAAGGGCTGAGCTTATGTAATGAAGTAACAAAAGCAACCCAGCATAGGGTGACCTCTGGGCTATCCGCTGTGGACACTTTCTGGGATCTCTAGGAGAGCTTCAGGGAGGTTGTGTTAGTTGGAGTAGGTGCCTACACAGAGCCTCTGGTGAGCACAACATCCGCTGAGATGACAAAATGAGAACTCTGGGTCTGAAGGTTGTTGCCCAAGCTTTACTTAGCACAATTTCTGAAGAAAGTCGGTGAGATTTTTCAAGAACAAAAAGGGAGGTCACTCTTGGATATGTTTAGCCCCTCTCCTTCGTGGACGTTGCAGGATTCATGGAATGTCTGTTTACTAAGCAATCCAAGGACCACAAGTGGGCAAGATAAATTCTTAGGACCCATTGGCATCTTCAAGGAGAAGAGTGCCAGGCATAACAGATCAAGCTGAGGTTCATACATGCCTTTACAGGTCACTGGAGCAAGAAACTGGGGCCAGGAATATGAACTCTATACAGACTCTGTGGTAGTTTGAATGAGAATGGCTCCTATAGATGCATACATTTGAATGTTTGGTTCCCAGTTAGTGGAACTCTTTGGAAAGGATTAGGAGGTGTGGCCTTGTTGGAGGAAGTAAGGGCTTGGGATTTCAAAAGCCATGCCAGGGCCAGCCAGGCAGTTATTCAGTCTCCACAGACACCCTCTCTCTGCCTGCAACTTGCAAATCAGATATGAAGTAATCTTAGCTACTTTTCCAGCACCATGCCTTTCTTGCCATGCCACCATGTTCCCTGCCATGGTGATCATGAATCAACCCTCTAAAACCGTCAGCAAGTTCTCAGCTAAAGTGTGGCAGCTCACAACTGTCTATAACTGTAGTCCCATGGGACCTGATGCCCTCTTCTTAGATGTATGTATGTGCAGACATACATGTGGACAAAATACCCATATATATAAAACACAAACAAATAAACCTTTTTTAAAAATAAGAATGAAAAAAAGCATATAGAGATAGTATCATCAAAATGGGAAGTCACAGATCCAGAAGAAAGCACCTGGGGAAGTTGAGGCAGTCAGCTGGAGTTCCAACCTGAGCTTTGTCTCCACTGAATGAGCTTCCTATGGCTGAACTTCCAACTTCCTTTTCCCACTGTAACCTCTCTCGGAGGTGACTCACTTTCTAGCTGTTTTCAAGGAAACCGTGACTTTTATGTCTTATTTTTGGGCTGTTTTACTGTTCTCCTCCCTCCCTGGGAACTTCTTCCCAGACAAGGGACCCTGGAAGACACTTTAGACAAGCATGCCTGGGTCTGAGTTAGGAGAGAATGAACACCACTTCCAATGCCAGCTTCTTAGTAAGCTCAAACAGCACAAAACAATTAACCAGGGTTGCATCTGTAGCCGTGCACAGGCTGGACATGGGAGCATAGACTCATGATCCTAGTACTCAAAGTGCAGGAGGAGCTGAGAGTTCCACATCTTCATGTGAAGGCGCCTAGCAGAATACCGATTTCCAGGAAACTAAGATGAGGGTCTTAAAACCACACCCAGAGTGACACACCTACTCCAACAAGGCCACGCCTCCTAAGGACATTCATATACAAACCATCACACCATACCTCCCTCCCCATAGAAAGAGTGACTTCATGACCTTATATGATCCAAGTCACATAAGCCCCATTCTTCTGCCTTGTTTGTATAGCATAGACCACATATCAACTAAGCCAGCTTCCTTACAATGTAATATGCTCCTTCACTCAGAAATCTTTAAGAATAGACACCTTGCGTTTTACTTTGAGTGAAACTAAGTTTCTCACTTTGGGCCCTACTGTACTGCTTGCTGAAGCATTAATAAAATGCTTGCCTGAAAAACGAATAAGTTCAAACATATCTCTCTCTCTCAAATCTCCCTCCAAAAAATAAAAAATAAAATAAAATAAAGATTCTATCACTAGTGAGTTGGAGGTCAGCCTCAGAAACATTAAGACGCTGTTTTGCAACCTAAATAAAGGACCTGGAGTGATGGCCTCATTGTTAAAAACACTGGTTGCTTTATGAGAGAGGATGAAGCCTAGAATTCCAGCATCCCTACATGGTGGCTCACACTCTCTGAAACCAACTCCAGTTCTGGGGAATCTGGTGCCTTCTTCTGGCCTCTATGGGCATTGCATGCAGGCACATGGTACACAGACGCAGACAAAACATATTTAAATTTTAAATTTTTAAATAAATGGAGCTGAAGAAATGACTTAGTGGCTAAGAGCACTTATTGCTCTATCTGGATTTCAGCTCCCAGCACCTGCAGTTCCAGGGGGATCCAACGACTCTGATCTTTACCAGCACTCAGACAGCCAATACAGACACACACAAAGAATTAATAATAATAATAATAACAATAATAAACAATTTAAAAAGAATTCTAGATAGTTTTCCTTCAAGTTACGTATCTTGTTTAAATCAATTTGTGGAGAAGAGAGGGGAAAAGAAGGAAGGGAAAGGAAAAGAGGGGAGGAGGGGAAAAGGATGAGGGAAGGAAGGAGAGACTATGAAAATAAATCTTCTTGCTTTGACAAGAGAAAACCAAAGAAAGGACTCTCTAAGCTGATAGCACCAACTGGTCAAGCCAGAGTGGCAAGCAGTTTTACTGCAGGCCTAGCCATAAATTTTAGAAAAGTCAAAGAAAGGTCCCCCCCTCCCACCCAGGAAGTACTCAGTAGGCTTTTTTAAAAGTTTATAGGACATGAAAAGGAGACCCAAAAGCTTATCAAATGGCCTGCCTGTCAACTCTCCTCATCTCTCTCTACCTTGTGGCAACACATCTAATTTTAACGGAGGCAAAGCTGTCTTAATGAAGTGCAGAAGGAAGAAGTACATAACTTTTGTCAGAAGCCAGAACTAACCAAACATTTTCAAGAGCAGAGGACGGTCATCCTTGAAAAGGAATCTCCTAGAAACAAGACATCTTGAAGAAGATTCCATGTGCCTCGGAAAATAAAGGTTTGTTACAATTTTTGTTCAACTCCTGCATCTGATTAAGACAAAAAAAAAAAAAAAAGTAACTGAGGCTCTGATAGCGACCTTGACAGATTTAGAAAGAAAGCGTCGTCTGCAATTATGACCAGGCTTCTAGTACATTCCACCTCTCAGGCCCTCTGATTTCCCAAGTGTGTTAGAACGTGGTAATTAAAACAGCCTTATTCCAAGCTCTAAGGTTGCCTAAGTCCTGGTCTTGTGCTTTGGCTTTGGGATGTAAAGGGCTCTTTGAAAACAATCAACATACCACTTCTGTCTTGCTCAAGATGCATTCCTTTAATCTTATTCTACCTTAAATAAATGTTTGGAATTAGCAGCCCGGGAATTGGTTTCCGCCCTCTAGCGGAACCCAGGTGGCCTGAGAGCCCACCGGCAGTAAAAACTACGTCTCCCAGAATGCTCCGGGAAGGGGGATGCCTCCCCCCCCATTGGCCAAGGGTGGGTGACGCTAAGTGTTTTGGCTCGACGGTCACATGTTTCCTTTGTTGTGAGCAGTGGCAGAGACTGGCTCGAGGAGACGCCGGCGCTGCAGGGAACGTAGGGATCGCCGCTCGTGCCGCTTCCAGCCTGCGCCGAGAGGTACCAGGGCGGCCGCTCCAAGAGGCATGCGACCGCGGCGCTGATCCCCGGCACGGGCGGGAGGGAGGCGAGGTCCCTGGCTGCCAGAAGCCCGATGCGGCCTCGGGCGTGGGGACCGGGCAGGGACGAGCCCCGCGTCAGCAATACACTTAGGGTGGAAGCGTCCGGAGTGCTTCGGCCTCGGACCTGGAGTTTCCGTGGGGTGACCGTGAGTGCTGTCGCCTAGCACGGATAAGGATCGGGGTGCTGGGGCCATACCAGCCAGCAGCACAGTTGCGAAACATGCGGGGCGTGGTCACCTGACCGTTACCCGCCCCCGCGGAGCCTTTGTTTACCGGGAGCGCGGCCTCGGGCTGTCCCGGGGGAGCCCCCACCCGGCTGCCCGCTTCCTTCTCAGGGGCCTCTGCTTCTTAATTTAGTTCCCAATGTTCCCGCCCCCAAGCCCTGGGCACCCGAGGCGAAGATCATTCGGGCGGCCGGGATTGGGCGCTGCAGGCGGGCCGGGCCGGCGAGTTCCGAGTTTTTATTGGCAGGGGGTGGTAGGTGGGTGGCCCGTGCCAGGCAGTCCCGCCCTCGCCTGAAGGTGACCTGGAGGACGCGGGCGCCGAGGGAGGGGAACAAGAGGGGCGGTGGGTAGGAAGGGGGCGTGCCCCGCGGAGGCCAGGGGGTGGGGGCTAACCCGAAGCTGCTGGCGTAGGACAGCGCGCAGCTCTGCGAAGTTGCCCTTGCCTGCTCTGTCCAGCCTTAGGTAGCAAAGGATGAAACACAAGGCCACATTTGAGAAGCTTCAATATCAGCTCTAGCGGATTTTAATCATGTCAGGTTTTTTTTTTTTTTTTTCTGTTAGTGTTCTCAGCTGACACCTGGCACAACCACCAGATGGTTGATGGTTGATAATGGTTTGATGTTTTGTTTTTCTTTATTAGGATTTAATATGTATCCATGCCACTAAAGATATAAACGGTGGCTTTTACCTTTAAAAAAAAAAAAGATATTTTGAGATTATTCACCTAAAAGTTTTTTGGTTTTGGATTTTTGAATGAGCTTTCTTAGTTTTCCCTTTTTGGGGCACACAATTTCGTGTATTAATCTCCCACGTAATTGAGAAGTTTCTGATAAGTGAGTTGAAGGTGTGTTTGGAAAACTGTACATTAAGATAACCAAAAGCCCAGTCATTTCCAGACAGAGGATATTAAAGGTGGTTTTCCAAAGCTCTTAAACTTATGGTGCAGCTAGGTTTTGTCATTTTATCTCAGAAAAGTTGAGTTTCTTCAGTAAAGCAGGTATTACTGGTGCACAGCCTTAATATACTTTTAAAAAATTTATTCTGTGTGGGTGTTTGACCAGCATGTACCCACCCACCAGTGTTCGGTGCCAACGAAGGCCGGAAGAGGGCGTCAGATCTCCTGGAACTGGAGTTCTAGATGGTTCAAGTTGTCAGCTGCCTTGTGAGTGCTGGGAACCAAACCTGGGTCCTCTGCAAGAGCACTGCTAAACCATCCTTCCAGCCCCTCTTAATATTAAAAATCCAAGTACTGGTGACTATTAGAATAAGAAGCTGTCTGATCAGAACACATAGTCACTCGTATGCTAAGGTTATTCAGATCTTAATATATACAAATGCAACCCAGTACACTTTAATAAAAACTACCTACCATTTGATAATTTGAGATTCTTTAAACAAAGCTTGTGACTTAGTCTTTAAACAGGAAGAAGAAAACAATATTCTGAGAGCTATCAGTTATATCTTAAACTTTCCTGGCTTTCATCCAGATCACCAAAACTTTAATGCTTTTCCAGTGTGCTTTTTAACTTCCTTGTTTTCCTGCCATTTCATTAAGAGTCAGAGGTCAAGACTTTGGAAAATAAATACTTAGCAAATATGTTGCAGCATTTATTCTTGTATGCACTTTATTTACTCTTACCTGGAAACTTTAGGACAGCTCTTTTATCAAATATGTAAGTGTGGACTCTGTAATGAAAAATGTCAATAAAATGTCCTCACAAGCATTTATGCAAAAAAAAAAATGATTTCATTTCTGTTGTGACTGCAACAATGATACAAGACAGCTGGATGTTTTAAATATTTCTGTTCTTCATGCTGTAAATACTCCCATAAGCTCAACAAGGTGAATCCCCTGTGGGCAGCTCCAGTTATTTGGGAGACTGAAGCAAGAGCAATACTCAGTAGACCTAGGAGTTGAAGACCATCCTGGGCAACATAGACTTGGGAGTTGGGGGTCCAACAACAGAATAGCTAATTATCTTCAAGAGTTTTCATTCTTCCAGCACACCCTCTCCCACACGCACACTCTCCTTTGATACTGAGGACTGAACCAAGGGCCTTCTCACACATGCTAGCCACTGAGTTCTCACACATGCTAGCCACTGAGTTCTCACACATGCTAGCCACTGAGTTCTCACACATGCTAGCCACTGAGTTCTCACACATGCTAGCCACTGAGTTCTCACACATGCTAGCCACTGAGTTCTCCTTAGTTGACTTATCTTAGATGATCCAAAACATTCTAAACCAAATGGAAAATAAGGAGAATGAAAACCTTTTTTTTTTTTAAAGATTTATTTATTATATGTAAGTACACTGTAGCTGTCTTCAGACACTCCAGAAGAGGGCGCCAGATCTCGTTGCAGATGGTTGTGAGCCACCATGTGGTTGCTGGGATTTGAACTCTGGACCTTCGGAAGAACAGTCGGGTGCTCCTACCCACTGAGCCATCTCACCAGCCCAAATGAAAACCTTCTTAAGGGTAGAGTTCATGCCTGTCACTCCAGGACAGGGATGGGGGACTAGAGTTTGCATCAAGCCTGAAATATACAGGCTGAAGTATACCTGGTCTCAAACCAAAGTGATTAGGTTTTGTTGGCGCTTCTAAAATTATTTCTGAATAATTGGTGTAATGCTATGTTAAAAATCATTGACTTCCAAGTGTTTTTGTATATTAAAAGGCCATTTAGAATCCCAGGTCACAGAGCATTTTATTGGCACCATAGCTAGTTTGGTTGTAATAAGCCAAAACTAATTTTGGTAGCAGAAAAACTAACTGTCAAAATTCTGTTTTGGGCTGGTGAGATGACTCAGTGGGTAAGAGCACCCGACTGCTCTTCTGAAGGTCTGTAGTTCAAATCCCAGCAACCACATGGTGGCTCACAACCATCCATAATGAGATCTGACTCCCTCTTCTGGAGTGTCTGAAGACAGCTACAGTGTACTTACATATAATAAATAAATAAAAATTAAAAAAAAAAAATTCTGTTTCTCCCTCTCATTCACAGCAGGGACTTGTTTTGTAGTCCTGGCTGACCTGGAACTTGCTACGCAAATTAAAATAGTCTCTAATTCACAATGATCCTCCTGACTCAGCTTATGGAGTGCTGGGGTTACAAGTGTTCACTCTCTTGTTTTGCTAGGCTTTTCATTTTTAAATGAAAATGCAGTGAGTGTATTGGGGGTGGGGGGAGCTACAAAATGACATTGTTTCCATGTCAGGTCTAGTGAAGAGCATAAGTCAAGCAAAACCTTTTCAGGCAGTAAAAATGCCAACCCTACAGTGTCTAAAATTGAATTTGGATCTAGCATTTGCTACCCTAGTGTCAGACAATAGTAGGACTCTCTTTCATTGGCTTTGGGCCTTACTAACTACTGGTAAAGAATACTTATTTTGGTAGGACTAACCATCACCTGACTTACCAAGACCCAATATCCTTCATCGAGTGTACAGATAAATTATTCTGCCTAATGAAAGTAAAGAAATGTACAAGATAGTGTATTCATGTCCTAATCTTAGCTTACTCTGGGTATAAAGATGTGATTGTGGTATTTTGGGTTTTTTTGTTTTAAGTTGGTTACTCATATTTGTTTTTAATATCGACTTTTGAATCTGCCTAAACTTGAGAATGTACAAGTTCTCTTAATGAATGATTGGGTCAGAACAGCATTTAAATATAATTGCTATTCTATGTACTACTCTAAATCCTGGTATGTACTTTTAAGCATTCTTTTCTATCTCCTACACACAAACACACACACACACACACACACACACACATGTATGTACGTACATACATACACATGCATGCATGCACAACACATGTACACACACACACATCCAGATATACACAATAGCTCACAAAAATTGTGCTGGATTCGTTGTGTGGACATTGTAAGGTTCAGTAAAGCAGAAGAATTATGTATTAAACTTACTTGATAAGCTTGGAGGTTCTATATAAAAATGTATATAATAAAAGCTTAAATTAGAACTAGGTAAGTTTTGTTTTTTCTTTTTTTCTTTTAACTCTTGAGACTTTTCTCAAATTGATTCCAGAGTTACATGTAGTACAGAGTGAATAAACTGTTTACTCTTGACATGTTTGGCTTTGATATCAACTTTGAATCTGCCTAAACTTAAGACATCAACTCTTAGAGTAACTTAATTCTATCGAATTTGAATGCAATGTAAGTTTGTAAGCATCCTTCAAATATTCAAAGTGGAATTATCTCAGGATATACTTTTCTTCATTTCACCATCAAATTTAGCTTACTGTTTTCATAAATAGTAAAAGAAATTTGAATGTCATTGAATATAAAATTAATTTCCTTTAAGAGAGTGTTACTTTTAATGATCTGTATGAAAGTGAACTTTAAATTAAAAAGTTGTAATTTAGTAAGAACTGTTTTCAGCATATTACTAATGTACTTGAGCTGATAGCATCTGACTTATATGTCACTGTTCTCTATTTTAGGTGTGAAAATTTAAATAACACCAGTATTTTGCCTGGGGCTTTGGTCAAACAAATGCTGAGAAGGTATATTTATATTTACTGGCTATTGAAACATCATTACTAGTTTAAACCATTTCATTTCTTTAAGCCAGGATCATTTGGTGCTAGTAAGAATAA
The DNA here is from genome assembly GCF_978045245.1 of Mus caroli. Lineage (NCBI taxonomy): Eukaryota > Metazoa > Chordata > Mammalia > Rodentia > Muridae > Mus > Mus caroli. The sequence goes on from NW_028227272.1 coordinate 16,855,464, forward strand.
TAGTGAATAACAGTGACCAATTCTATCAACACAGAATCAGACTGAGTGTGGTGAGGCACACTTGTAATCCCAACACTCAGGAAATGTGGTTAATTTTTAACTATTGCTAGTTTACTTGTAAAAAAAAATAGATAAGTAAAACTGTATTTGTTAAAAATGGGAAAACAAGCTAGGTGTGGTGGCACACACCTTTGATCCCAGCACTCAGGAGGCAGAGGCAGGCGGATTTCTGAGTTCGAAGCCAAAGTTTACAAAGTGAGTTCCAGGACAGCCAGGACTACACAGAGAAACCCTGTCTTGAAAAACAAAAACAAAAAACAAAAACAAAAAAATGGGAAAACAATGGCTGATTAATTTTATATGGAAGACTAAAAGTTATACTTTGAAAGCATATCATACTGTAAGATGACTTCAAATCACCTACCCTGTGATAAGTAGTAAGAATTTGTATTTGGTTCTGTTGTGGAATGCTGGTTAATGAAGTGTTCTTAGAAAAGAGATAGCAAGGGTTCTTGTTCTGTTTTGGTTTTTTGTTATTTTGGTTTTGGTTTTAGTTTTGATTTTGAGACAAAGTTTTCATGTAGGCATGGTTGTCCTGGAACTAGTTCTGTAGACCAAGCTGGCCTCAAACTCAGAGGTCCAACAGCCTCAGCCTCCCAAGTGCTAAGATTAAAGATGATTGCCATCACTGCCTAGCAAGAAAGCAAGTTTTAATTAACCTCTTTATGTCCCCAAATTTACCTAGTACTCCATACATTGCCCTGGCTACAGAAAGCAGGCCCATGTTTTCCTATAGGTGTCAAAGAAATGCAAATTTGTGCAAAGCCAAGGTCTAGTAGATGAATTGTTGAAGGGTTGTTTCTTCTTAAGGTGGTAATTTTGTTCTCTTTGTTGGCTAGTTGGTTGGTTTGATTTGTTTTGAGTTTTTAGACAGTGTATCTCTCTAAGTCAGGCTGGCCTCAGACCTGCAGCTGTCTTCCTGCGTCTGCTTCATCATGGCTAAGATTGTAGGCATACATTGCCATGCCCAGTTTAAAGAGGTTTTTATTGTCAACACCAGTAGTTATATCACTAATCAAGGCCCTAATTGTTTATTGAATTTTCTGAGCCTGAAATACAGAGATGATGATGATGATGATGGTGATGATGATGATGATAAACTAGATAAGCTGATACAAAGAATACATCCTTGATTTTTCTGGATGCTTGATTTGGAAACTGACTTTTAACTAATTTAACCATAATTTGAATCTAGTCTAGTAAAGATTCAAATACGAATTCCTTTCCATGTTATAACTATTTGTGGGTGTATGCTTGTTTTGAGAGAGGGTCTCATGTATCCCAAGCTAGCCTAGAACTCACTCTTAACTGAGGATGACCTTGAACTTGTGATGTTCCTGCATGCCAAGGACCAGCCTCAGCTTGCGCTACAACTTGGTTTGGGAACTACAAAAGAACAACTCTTGAAGTCAATCATGGATACAACCTGACAGCTCTGTGTTCTACTTGAACTGGCTCTCCAGACAGCTCACCTCTTGCATACCAAAGCCCAGTCTTTTCATTTACATATCAATTCAATCATTTACCCAGGGTCCTGTTTTATTATCCCACGAATCAGGAATCAGCATTTTACGACCATAGCCCCTTGATTCATAGAAAAAGATAAGTACATTTTTTTAACATAGCAAATGTATTCAGGGTGATGATGCCTTTGTAAACACAGACAAGAAGCTAGTTGAGTAGGATCCAGCTCTGAGATTACAATTCCTACAACCCCTGGACCTAGATTTACCCTGTCCAAGGCTGACCTTGAACTCAGGATTTACCTGCCTTTGTAAGCACAGACAATAAGCTACCTGGGTGGGATCTGGCTCTGAGATCACTATTCTCACCTCATCTGGACCCAAATTCCATCTTTCCCAGGCTGACCTTGAACTCAGAAATCTGCCTTTGTATTTTTCTGATAACCTGGCTCATTAGTGCAACTGCCTTTGTTCTCTCAGGTCCATGAAGCTGCCTCATACAGTTCATAATGAATCCTTATATTTTGCATAGTGAGAAATTATACATTCTTGATCTCATGTTTTCAGAGTTCTTTCCCACAGCCTTACGGGCTATCCTGAAGGTCACAGCATTCACCATTTTGCTGAGGAACACATTCTCATCTCCCAGACTCATGCTGTTTCTAATTGTCATGGAGTCATTAACCTTAACAAGGAGAGCACTCCCCAAAGGAGGAACATGAAAATATGCACATTATTATACAAACAATCCCTACACCCACAGCAACTGTCAGCACAACTGGGGACCTACCCCTTCCTAGCTCTGCTCCAGGGGCAGAAAACCATACCATGCTGTCCCTTCCATGGCCGTGCAGGACTCAGTACCTGCCTCTATGGTTGATCCTGAACCTCCTTGTGCTCATTCTCAGAGGACATCAAAGAATATTATGTTCTTTAGTTATGTCAGGAATCTTACGTGCTAAGAATTTAAGTTAGAGAGGAATCTACTTGGCATCTTGTCTGTGCTACTGCATATTATCATGCATTATCATTTTGTAATTTTTGCTCTGTTCAACTCTTCTAAAGACTGGATGTATTAGCCAGATAAGTCTGTACAATTAAAAAAAAAGAGTACATTACAATATTAATTCACCTAAGGATAGAAAATAGGAAGAGGTGTTTATTTATTACTTGTATTTTTGTGCTGGTTCGTTTTTTGGGGTGGGTTTTGTTGTTGTTGTTTGTTTTTCAAGTTGATACAAGCGAGAGTTATTTGAGGAAGGGAACTTTAATTGAGAAAATGTCCCCATTGGGTTGCTTGTAGTTGTCTGTAGGACATTTTTTTGATGATTGACATAGGTGGGCCCAGACCACCTTGGGGCAGCACCATCCCTGGACAAGTGGTCCTGAGCTGCATAAGAAAGCAGCTGGCGTGATGTGCATACAAGCCAGGAAACAGTTCTTCATGCCCTCTGCTTCAGTTTCTGCCTCAAGTTCCTGCCCTGACTTCCCCAGTGATAGAGTGTAACCAACCCTGAGAGCATCAAGCGGAAAGAAACCTTTTCCTCCTCAACTTGCTTTTGGCCATGGTGTTTATCATAGCATAGTAACCCTAACTAGTACAATTTTTCTCCAAACTTCCATTATAAATAGGTAGTTTCTGCATTACAATGTTAAATGTGCGTGTTATTTAGGCCCAGCTCTTCATTGTCACATATATTTGTTTATTATGTTGAAAGGCACATGTATGCCACAGAATGTATCTGGATGTCAGAAAATGAGTTGCAGGAGCCAATTTTCTCCTAATTGCTTGGGTTCTGGGGATCTAACTTAGGTTGTCAGGCAGGTGACAGCACCAGTGTAACAGCGCCTATCTATGACTAAGAAATGTGTCCCAATCCCTCAGAGAGACTGCCCGTGAGTAACCAAAGGACTTAGTCACTCTACTAAAGACAGCTCTTTTTTGGTTTTGGTTTTGGTTTTTTCGTTTTTCAAGACAGGGTTTCTCTGTGTGGCCCTGGCTGTCCTGGAACTCACGCTGTAGACCAGGCTGGCCTCGAACTCAGAAATCCGCCTGCCTCTGCCTCCTGAGTGCTGGGATTAAAGGTGTGTGCCACCACTGCCCCGCCTTTTTTGTTCTTTTAAGAATAAGGTCTCACTTATGTAGCCTTGGCTGGCCTGCTGAAAGTCTCTATGTAGACCAGGCTAGTCTTGAACTCACTATATAGCCAAGCATGACCTTGATCTCTTCAGTTTCTTACCTCCACCTCCAAGTGATGAGATTACAAATGTTACTATGAGCCTAGTTTATGTAATACAAACCCAAGGCTCCATGCATACTAGGCAAACACTTGACCAACTGAGCTATGGCCCCACTTTTTAATAGCTGTAATAAATTACTCTATCTTAAAGATATCCTGAGGGGGCTGGAGAGATGGCTCAGTGGTTAAGAGCACCAACTGCTCTTCCGAAGGTCCTGAGTTCAAATCCCAGCAACCACATGGTGGCTCACAACCATCCGTAATGAGATCTGACGCCCTCTTCTGAAGACAGCTACAGTGTACTTACATATAATAACAAATAAATCTTTAAAAAAAAAAAAAAGATATCCTGAGGTTTAGTTGGGGCCCTTTAGCTTGTTCTAAGTATTTTCTGTTAATACAACACTGAAAATCTGTATAAATAAGTTGTGCAAAAAATTCCTGATTATTTCTTTGAGAAAATGGTAGAAAATAAGGCTGGTCATACAGTTTACATATTTAAAAATACAGTGATAGATAAATCCTAACACTGTTATATTAAGGTAATAATTGTTTATATTAAGGTTCTAGCTGTAAGCCATGCCTGTGGGGTTTGCCTGTAAATCATAGCTTCCAGGAGGCTGAGGCAGGAGGAGTTCCAGACCATCCTGGGCTATGTATAGGGAAGACCTTGTTTCAAATAAACCAAAACAATAGATGAAGATTGTTAGTCCAGTTCTGTATGCTTTTTTCTCTTTGCTATATAGAACAGAGTAGAAACTGAGCATCTAAAAGAGAATGTATAACCCTTTGAGCTCAGGACCACGCAAAAGTTGAAGGCTATATAATAAATTCATGCTTAGCTATGTCTTATCTACATAGAGAGGTCCAGCAGGCCAGCCAAGAATACATATGGATATACTAGGATATTGCAAAGTAACTCTCATGTTCTAATCATGCAAATGCAAATTTTTATCAGTTTTTATTAAAATGAGCCCGCTAGTGTATATTGTAGAATATGCTAATCATGTGACTTGTATTTACAAAAAAAGATGAAATTGTCTAAATATTTTTATTTTGTTTTTTTAGTTACATAAAGAAGATCCCTAGGAGCCATTTCTCAGCAATTATATAGTCAACTGATGTAACAATGGTACTAATATTGGGACGCAGATTAAACAGAGAGGATCTTGGGGTGCGTGATTCCCCAGCAACTAAGCGTAAAGTTTTTGAAATGGACCCCAAATCTCTGACAGGTCATGAGTATTTTGACTTCTCTTCAGGATCATCCCATGCTGAAAACATCCTCCAGATATTTAATGAGTTCCGAGACAGCCGCTTATTCACAGATGTTATTATCTGTGTGGAAGGAAAAGAATTCCCGTGCCATCGAGCTGTCCTCTCAGCCTGCAGCAGCTACTTCAGAGCCATGTTCTGTAACGACCACAGGGAGAGCCGAGAAATGCTGGTTGAGATCAATGGCATTTTAGCTGAAGCTATGGAATGCTTTCTGCAGTATGTGTATACTGGGAAGGTGAAGATCACAACAGAGAATGTCCAGTACCTCTTCGAAACCTCCAGCCTCTTTCAGATTAGTGTTCTCCGTGATGCTTGTGCCAAGTTCTTAGAGGAACAGCTTGATCCTTGCAATTGCCTAGGAATCCAGCGCTTTGCCGACACCCACTCACTCAAAACACTCTTCACAAAATGCAAGACCTTTGCATTACAGACTTTTGAGGATGTGTCCCAGCATGAAGAATTTCTCGAGCTTGACAAAGATGAACTTATTGATTATATCTGCAGTGATGAACTTGTTATTGGTAAAGAGGAGATGGTTTTTGAGGCCGTCATGCGCTGGGTCTACCGGGCGGTTGATCTGCGAAGACCACTGTTACATGAGCTCCTGACGCACGTCAGGCTTCCTCTCCTGCATCCTAACTACTTTGTTCAGACAGTTGAGGTGGACCAGTTGATCCAGAATTCCCCCGAGTGTTATCAGTTGCTGCACGAAGCAAGACGGTACCACATACTTGGCAATGAAATGATGTCCCCAAGGACTAGGCCACGCAGGTGAGAAGGTGCTTTACAAGGCTAGTAACAGTTGCTGTTTTAACTATATATTTTACACTCGGGAACTCAGTCTCAGTGTACTCATTTGAGTGTATAGCTTATATGAGACATACACAATTGAAAGTTTATCTGGTGGCTTAGGGATGTAGCTTAGTTTGTAGAGGACCTACCTACGTAAACTGGGTGTGGAAGCACACAGTTGTAATCTTAGCTCACAGAGACGGGTGGATGAGAGTTAAGGGTATCTTCAGATACTGTGTAAATCTTACTGAATCTTGTCAGTCTCACCTTTCAATGACTGTTTTAGTGTTTTGGTTTTTGACATACTAGGCTACATATTATGTAGCCTAGGCTAGCCTTGAAAATCTATGTAACCTGACTTTGAACTCTTGATCCTCCTGCTCTACCTCCCAAGCACTAGCACTACTGGCATGGGACCATGCCCCGCTCAGGTACTGGCATGGGACCGTGCCCCGCTCAGGTACTGGCATGGGACCGTGCCCCGCTCAGGTACTGGCATGGGACCGTGCCCCGCTCAGGTACTGGCATGGGACCGTGCCCCACTCAGGTACTGGCATGGGACCGTGCCCCGCTCAGGTCCTTTGTCTGAAATGGAAATTACATCCATGTTAAAGAACAGTTAAGCTTATGTTTGCAGAAAACTGTGATTGTTGGTATTTTATACGTCTTATATTTTATATATATATATGCCTTAATAATGGAAGGCATAGATTTATTTGGCAGGGTTGTATCTTTGTGGGTGCCCACTCCACAGCATGTGTGTGGCAGTCTGAAGACAACTTTGTGGAGTCAGTTTTCTCGTCCCACCTTTGCATGAGTTCTGGGGATACAGTGGTCCCCAAGCTTACATAGTAGCACTTTTACCCACTGAGCCATCTCATTAGTCCTAAATTTACCTTTCCAAAAAGTTTTTCTTTGTTTTTTAGTTTATGTGCATGGGTGTTTGTTTACCTCTAAGTCTGTGCACCATATACACGCAGAACCCATAGAGACCTGAAAAGGGCATTGAATCCTTTCCAGCTAAAGTTAAAGTCAGTTGTTAGTCCCAGTGTGGTTGCTGGGAATTGAACCCAGCCCCTCTGGAAGAACAGCCAGTGTTCCTAACCACTGAGCCATCCGTCTCATTAGCCCCATTACTTATCTTTTATATGTATGAATGCGTTGCCTGCATTAGGCTGCCTACAAATGAGGTTCCCAAGTAGCAGCATGGGTAACATTGAATGAACCAGACAAGTCTTTGCTGATATAATGACCATATGTGGCAAACACTTCATAATGGGGGTGAGGGGTTGAACACTCGGAAGAACTAAGAGTTTGTAAGTTCATCATACTGAGGTTAGACCCAGCAGTTAGTTGTATCCGTGAATCCTGACTTCTAACATTTACGTGTTCACTCTTGTGGAAGTAAGTACAATATGGTGATAAAAGTCAAATGGGAACCATGAGAGGAGAAAGGGTTTCTGTCAGGGGCGGGGAGAGTAGTAGAGTGCAGAAAGTGGAAGGGGCAGCCGGGTGGAGAGGAGTAGAGGTGGAGAGCGTCCAACAAAGCGAAGCATGGTGACAGCTACCGTGTGTGCTGATTTCCTTTGTTTGCCTGCATGTGTGTCTGTATACCGTGTGGATGCAGTTCCCCCAATAGCCTGATGAGGGCATCAGATCCCCTTGGAACTAGAGAAATGGACAGTGTGAGCTACCATGTGGATGCTGAAACCAAATCACCCTGTGGGAATCTAACCTAGGTCTTTGGGTAGTGGTGGCCCACGCCTTTAATCCCAGCACTTTGGAGGCAGAGGCAGACGAATTTCTGAGTTCGAGGCCAGCCTGGTCTACAGAATGAATTCCAGGACAGCTAGGGCTATACAGAGAAACCCTGTCTCAAACAAAACAAACAAACAAAACCTAGGTCTTATGAAAGAGCAGCAAGTTCTCAGAGCTGATTTTTTAATTTATTTTTATGTTAATGAGTGTTTGCCTCCATCTATGTAAGTACACATGTACACGCCTGGTTTTAGTGCATCTTTTTTTTTTTTTTTTTTTGGTTTTTCAAGACAAGGTTTCTCTGTATAGCCCTGGCTGTCCTGGAACTCACTTTGTAGACCAGGCTGGCCTCGAACTCAGAAATCCACCTGCCTCTGCCTCCCGAGTGCTGGGATTAAAGGGTGCGCCACCACGCCCGGCCTCTCTAGTGCATCTTAACCAAGATATTCTCCCATGTGGCTGGACTGTATAATTCACCATTATTACATGTTTAAATGCTTTGAAATCAGCCACTTTATACAAAGTATTCATTGAGTGTTTCCTGTTAACCCTGAGATAAAACCAACTCCACTATTTTGAGCCAAGTTTAAAGCAAGCTGTATTAAATATTAAATGCTGACCAAGGGATAGACTTTGGTCAGGACCATTCTCTGGACTTTCCCAACTGAGAATGTCCCCAGGCCGTGTGTTGCAGGGATTTATAAGGATAAGCGTATAGGCCCTGTGCTTTCCCACGAGGCTCTGTTATTTTCCATGAACTCCAGCTCCCTGCCTTCCAGGAAGCTCTGTACCTTACCCCCACCTGACCCTTAGGCACTCCTTAGCGCTCCTTCTCAGATGATACCTCTGTTACCAGTTTTTAACTCCTTTTAGAAATATTCTCTGTGTAAGAGTGTGTATGTAGCCTGTCTCCTGCCTTTCGTACAGATAGCTTCACTCACAGTTCCTTCCCTTGCTTTTACCACTTGACAGTTCCTGGGTTTCCTTTTTTATTGCCAGTGCTGGAGCTTTAACCAAAGGCCTTGCTGTAAAACTGTGTGTAACTGTGTGTAACTGGGTTCTGAATGACCACGTGCAGATCTTTACTTTTTGTGTTATTAGAAAAGCTTCCTATGTTGTTCTCAAGAGTTTGCGTGTGTGTGTGTGTGTGTGTGTGTGTGTGTAGTGTCCACAGATAGGCCAGAAGAGGACGTTGGCTTCCTTGAGGTGGAGTTGCAGGCACTTGAGTAGCCTGACAGAGGTACTAGGAACTGAGCTCTGCAAGACCAGTTCATGCTCTGAAGCAACGGAGCCATCTCCAGCCACCTCTGCTTCCTTCTCTTAAGCAACATTTAAATAGTACTCTACGTATGGATAGAACATAATTAGGTTTTGTTGTTTTATTTTATTTTATTGAGAAAGGATCTCATTGTGTATCTATGACTGTCCTGGAAGTTAGAGATGTAAACCAGGCTGACCTCAAACTCACAGAGATCTACCTACCTCTCTGCCTCTAGTACTGGCATCAGTAGAGGTGAATACCACCATTCCTGGCTTATAAATTTTTTTCCCATTGTCTTTACTGTTAGTTATTTAATGGGAATTTTGATTGTTTCTAATATGAATATGGCTAATATGAACATGGCTACTCATGGATTTGCATATGTATGTTACTGTTCTGTCACTCAGAATGAATCTCTACTTTAGCCAGACAACTTTAGAACAACTTTCTGGCCACATGGGAGTAGAATAGCTAAGCAAAAAGATGTTAATTGAAAACCTCACCCTATATTAGTCTGGACAAACAACCAGAAGTGACCATTAAAAGCAACATGTTGTGGGGGTCCCTGCAAGCTCTACTGCCAGCAGAGAAACAACTTCAGGAGGCAAGAAGGACTTAGCTGTCCTGGTTCAAGGAGTTGTGACCTCAGTCAGTCTAGTTTTGATATATTTAAGCTCAGTGCAAGTTTGGAAAAAAGTTCCCATGTGACAGTGATCACAACAAAGCTTAAGGCATGATTATATCAAAACTCCTTTGCAAACTACATGAGACCTCTTCCATAAGGATGCATTCTATTCACTGAGAATCGGTGTTCATGACCAGGGAGTAGGGAGGAAGGGTTTGTAATAAGCATAGAAGTAAACTCTTTTGCAAGTACATAGAACCTCTTTCATAGGAATGGGTTCTGTTGATTAAGAAACAGTGCCTGGGCCTTTGGAGGATTCTGGTGAAGCTTGGCTCTGTAGGTAAAAGATCACCAGGCTATAACAACATCCACTCCAGCCTTCTAGGAAGAAAGCAGGTACACACATCCCTTCCGCTTTAAGAGAAAAGCCTGCATATATAACATTTCTGGTTTCTCTAATGCTTATCTGTGAGCATGAGGAACTCATGACTACTATGAGATGTGGTAGTTTTCTTTTGTTTTGGTACTAGAGATAGACTCAGGGCTTATTCTGCAACTAAGTTATTTCCCTAGTCCTGTTGTCTTAATGGTTTTTATTACTATCTTGACAATTTCATGTGTATAAATATGTATTATATATTATGATCCACTACCACAGTTCCTGCTCTTACCCTCTCCCATTTCTGCTGACCACAGCCCCCTTCTCAACTACCCACTAGCCCCTCTACTTATATGTTTATGTGTGTGTTCAAAGCATATGTGGGAGAGTCTTACCTGGCACTTGGGCAGCTTACCCAAGACTGTACTACTGAAGAAAGTGACTTTCTCTCCTCTGGCCATCATTAATGCCAACAGCAATTCAGGGAAGGATGGAGCTTTATGGCCCCTCCTCCATCCATGGTGAAATGTTGAAAGGTCCCATCTTGTACAGATAATCTGTGTGGTCCTTATTGCTACAGCTGCTGTGTATTCCTTACTGCTACAGCGATAGCGTGTCCAGAAAATAGAGCTACATCACACTCTGCCGTTCTCCAGCTCTTAGCAGTGTTCTCTGAGCCTTGGAAGGGTGTGGTGGTGATTGTCTCATTCAGGGAACTCCACTTACCAGTCACTTGTTCCCAGAATTTTAACCCACTGCCTACTGCAAAATGCTTCCTTCATCAAGGCTGAGAGCAGCACTTTGGGTATAAACACAAATACCTAGAAGGCAGTTTGACCTTGTGTCCGTTTATGTGTTGGTTTTTTTTTTTTTTGAAACAGAGTCTCACTGTGAAGCCCTGCCTCCTGATGAGCCCCCTGCCTCTGCCTCCTGAGGGTTGGGATTAGAAGTATGTGACACCACACTCAGATGTCTTTTTATCTATGAATGTACTATCCATTTACATGATCATTATGCTTTGTGGAGTGAACGTGTTTCTATGTCATGGCTAATAATCATCTAATAATCATCACCCTGGCCACAGATTTAAGCTGTCTCTGAACATTGTACATTTAAGTCACATGGGCATAATTGTGTCTCAGTATTTAAGCATTTCTACCATTAGTTCCCAGTAGTAATTTTTAGATAATTGCCACTTTTTTAAAAGTAAACATTGTGAGTCTTGGTCACTACATTTGTTTTCCTTATAAAAGCCGCCTGCCTGGGGTAGTTCCCAGTGGAAAGCCCTGGCACACAGATTCCTATGTCCTTGCCAAGTTTAGAAAATAAGAAGATCAGATTTCTGTAGGGGTGGATCTAATGTTGACTATGAGAAACCAATTAACTTGCTTCTCTTCTAGTCTGTGTTAGTCTATTCTGCTCTGGTGGCTGATACCAGAAGATTACAATGTCAACGACTCAAGGCTAGCCTGAGCAACAATAGTGAGACCCTGTCCTGTCGCAAAAAAATAAAAAAATTAAAAATTAAAATTAAAAAAAATGTGAGGTTGAAAATTTAGGTTGGTGGCCAAAAGCTTGCCTAGCATGTACAAGGCCCTGGGTTCAAAACTAGTACCATACAAAAAGAGAAAGGAGGAGAACCAGCTAGCAGATTAAATGTGTTAAAGCTGCCTGCTCAGCATGTGGTTATAGTCAAGTCTCTACAGGAGAGCTTTAGAACTGGGTCCTTTCAGCTGATAGCAACTTGAGAAATTCACCCAACATTAAAAAATGTCCTGCCAAAGAATTTGTAATGTTCAAGTCAATAGTGCTGAGACAGTAAGTTGCGTGGCTATAGCAAATACCCACTCCTGTGATTGTGATTTATTCTTTCACTCCTTCAATTCATTTATGTATTTCTTCTAGGGCTGGCCAATCCTGTCTTTAGATAATACAATGAATTGATAGCATTAGATCTTACAGATGGAGAACTCTTCTGTCTCTTTAAGGTTTAAAGTCTTGTGATCTCCATTTTTAATGGATGCATGCATATTGTAACAGTTAGACCTACAGATGTTTTTGAATTTTCTTTGATTTCATATATCCCTAGCTGGACAGCATGAAGACCTTGCAAATTTAATAACTTATTTCTGAAGAAATACTCTTAAATACATAGACATTGGATTTGTTTTTAGCAATAATGAAAAGTGGTAGAATTCTTGCCTTGAAAGCCCAATGACCATGTTTCAGACCCTAGTACTATGGCAAAACAGAAGGCTTAAAAAGTCAAAACCTATAAAAGCCAGAGTGGTATTCCTTGCCTCTAATTTCAGCATTCAGGAGGCAGAAACTAGTGAGTCTGTGCCAGGATAGTCTGGTCTACATAGTGAGTTCCCAGCCAGCCAGAGCTACATAGAGAGACCCTGTATCTAGATCAACCAGCCAACCAGAAAAGACAGAGTTTATGGCTGTAATCCCTTTTCCATCACTCACTTGTATTCTCAGGCTGAGACAGGAGGATCATGATGTTTAAGCCAGCCTGGATGGGTGATATATTGAGGCTGTGTCTTTTTAAAGAAGAAGAAGAAGTTTAATAGTAGGGGCAGGCTCACTGGTTAAGAGCACTTGATACTTTTGCAAAGGACCAGGGATTGGTTCCCAGCACCCACATGGTGACTCATAGCCATCCCTAACTCCAGTTCCAGGGTATCCAGTATCCAGTCCCATTCTTTGACCTCCATAGAAACCAAGCTCATGGGTGGTGCACATACATACATTCAGGCAAAACACTCATACATGTAAACCTAAAACACTTTAAAAGAAAAATCCTTGTAGATATTTTCTATGGTATAATGATGCCACTAGTGAATCACCGCAATGTAAATCGCTGGCAGCTTGTACTGTTCGGCATATCTGCAAGGACAAATTTAATTGCCTGTCATGGCATTAGGGCTTGATTATATTTTAACAGTCTTGATTATATTTTAATATACCACTTAATTATTATTTGTGCATTCTTAACAATAATTATTTTAGGTCTACTGGCTATTCCGAGGTGATAGTTGTGGTTGGAGGCTGTGAGCGAGTTGGAGGATTTAATCTTCCATACACTGAGTGCTATGATCCAGTGACAGGAGAATGGAAGTCCTTGGCCAAGCTTCCAGAATTTACCAAATCTGAGTATGCAGTCTGTGCACTGAGGAATGATATTCTTGTTTCAGGTAAATAAAAATTATTATAGTAGCTACAACTTTTGATTGGGAATCAGATTGGCTGTTTTTAAATGATAATGACTTACTGAGTGTAAAATGAATATATCAGATAAACAAGTTTATACAACAAAACTGAAAAGACTTTTTGCCCTTGAAAGCAAGAATACTTACAAAAGTTCTACCAAAAAATGGTTTGGGTCATAATATTTTAAATGCTTTTGTGTACATTTGAGTATATGTATTTTAACTCTGTGTGTGTGTGTGTGTGTGTGTGTGTGTGTGTGCGTGTGTGTGTGCATGTGCATATGTTTTCATATATGTGTGTGCACAGGAGAACATAGAAGTGCCTACAGAGGCCAAAAGAGATCATGAGATCTCCTGGAGTTGGAGTTGTAGGCAGTTGTAAGCCGCCATGGGAGTGCTGAGTACACTCAGGTCTTCCGGACTAGCAGCACTGAGCCACCTCTCTAGCTTAAAGTGAAAGTTGTAGAAGTTATGGTTTATCTTTTTTTCTTTTTCTTTCTTTTTTTTTAAGAATCATTTCTTTTTCTTTCTTTTTTTTTTTTAAGAATCATTGTAAACTGTAAAGTTAGAAGTATTCATACAATTAAATATGTTTAATTTGCTTGTTTTCTAAAATTCTCTCCCCAAGTTTATCAATTAGAATTTACCTATAAAAATTATTAACTTGAACATATTTATTATACATGATGTAGTCCTAAAAGTCAGACAAAATGACAGATTTGAAAAGTATAGCTGGTGTTTATGCTTTGAAGCCTGTTGATTAACAGCAGTTATTGCTGATTGCTATTTACTACCCAGTGAGTAGCTCTGGTCATACACCTGATTTTCTGTGGTTTTTACAACATCTTTAGAATTACCCTATTTGTGCTTATCTGGGATGCCTGGTTTATAAAACCCACTTTCTGTATTTATTATTTTGGACCTTACAGTCATTATTTTTCAAGATAAGAGTTGGCAGAATTTAAATCTGCTGTGTGTAACTTTTTCTATTAAGCTATAGAAGGTGAACTTCTTGAGTTGAACAGGAAAATTCGGCTTCATTACCTGTGTTAGTGGCATTGCCCTCTGGTTGTACTCAAGTGATATTACCACGTGTGCATTGTTTTACATTTGAAGGTGGAAGAATCAACAGCCGTGACGTCTGGATTTATAATTCACAGCTAAACATCTGGATCAGAGTCGCTTCTCTAAATAAAGGCAGATGGCGCCACAAAATGGCTGTCCTTCTCGGGAAAGTAAGAGAAAAAGCTTTTTATTATTTCTGCTGGTGAATGTCCAAAAGAAATGCCACAGCTGCATCTTGCATTTCCCTCTGGGTATTTTGGCTTCGAATGATATTTCCTTCCATTACTAACCAAGATAAACTAAAGACATAAACAATATGACACTGTGCTTTTTGAATAGATATTCTGTTCTCCCAATTTCAAATTTGTAGCAGTACAGCACATTTCTCACACACTGGAATCCAGATGCTTAAGAACTAGAAAAGCATTATGTCAGATTACAAAACCAGGCCAGTGTCTAGGCCACACAACTTTCCCCTTTGACTGAATTTGGCAATCAAGCAGAAAAAATGGTTATCTCAAGTAGTATTATTTTGCCTTCTTTATTTGTGCAAGAGGGGATAAAACGAAGATAAACTCTCCAACACATTTTGTTTACTTTCTCTGTGTGTTGGGGGTGGTAGTGGTGATGGATTGTGTTCTTTGTTGTGTGTATTCATGTGTCTGTGCCCTTGAAGGCCAGAAAATGGTGTCAGATCCTCTGGACCTGGCTGCTGGGAAGAGAACCTGGGTCCTCTGTAGAAGCAGCAAGAGCTCCCGACTGCTAACTCTCCAGCCCATATTCACTTTCTTTTTCTTTTTTTAAGACAAGGTCACATTGCACATGAGAAAAGTGCAATGTACAGAAGTGGCATTGGTTACTGTGGAGGCACAGAGGCACAGAGCTAAATTGTGGCCAGATTTAAATTACAAAGTGTGAAGTTTAGCTCGACTCTTAAGCATTCACTGATGCTCTGTTAAAGGATTGATTGGTGATGTTTGCAGAAGGTTGGCATGTGATTTGAGGAACATGAAATGATGCAGACCCTTGGATAAATGGTAATGATGGAGAACAAATGGAAGGGCAGGTGTGAGAGATCCTTTGGAAGACCCAGTTGGACTTCGCAGTTAATTACATGTGGCAAGAAGAGTTTGTTTGTTTGTTCATATGTTTGTTTGTTTGTTTGTTTGTTTTGTTAAAGATTTGTTAATTTCATGTATGTGGGTACACAACATCAGATGCCCATTACAGATGGTTGTGAGCCACCATGTGGTTGCTGGGAATTGAACTAAGTCCTTGAATGAGAGAGATTCTCTAATTTTAACAGAGCAGATAAACATTTTAGACTTGCTAATTAAGATTCCTTTCCCTGTATTTTATGTATAGGTGTATGTTGTTGGCGGCTATGATGGGCAAAACAGACTTAGCAGTGTAGAGTGTTATGATTCCTTTTCAAATCGTTGGACAGAAGTTGCTCCACTTAAGGAAGCAGTGAGCTCTCCTGCAGTGACAAGCTGTATAGGAAAATTGTTTGTGATTGGTGGAGGACCTGATGATAATACTTGTTCTGATAAGGTAAGACATATGCTTAGAGAAACTACCCATGCTATGTACAAAAGGGAGAGACAGGTGGTCTCTTGAATAGATAGATGGCTAGGATACTGAATGTGAGGGATCTTTTAAAAATTGTCTGGTATTTTCTTCTTTGAGGGGAAAAGCATTCAATTCCAAGTTGCCATAGTGATACCATAATGCAGCCAGTGATTTTCTATGTGTAACAAATGGGATTAAACCTTTTTGAAATGAGCTAATCTCAGGGTTAAACTTTATTGTCGTCTATAGGATTTAAAAGTTACATACATCACAGAAAATTAATGAGCAAAGGTAAATTATACTGCTTCCAACTAGGTCATTTTCTTTAAACCTTTGAAAGGAACAAAAGAAGAGGGAAGATTGCCTATATAGTGTGAACAGAGGACGGCCCAAATAGCAGCAGTTCACCCAGCTCTGGGACAGAAGAACATGTGCTGTCCTGGCATTTCGGTAGACATCATGTTTATTCTAGGGAAGAGTATCCAATGGATAATTGGCTTAGCAGTGATAATGAAATTTCAAATCATTTTCCTACTAAATGTTAATATATCATCAAGTATTATGGCACCAGTGAGTGTCACAGTAGCTAAAGTGCCAACCACCAAACCTGACGGTCTGGTTAAGTCCTCAGATCCTGTAATATAGGAGGGCAGCCACTCTGCAGGCTCCTCTGACCTTCACATGGGCACTGTGACAATACATACAGAGTTTATGCTCATTAAAAATATACTAAACTGAGCTTGCTTGCTGTTCTTCTGAGGTAAGGACTCCCTAAAAGCATAAAGAAATGATAGTCAATTTACATGAGGCAATTTCAGAGAAACTTAAGACTTGATTTTAGTGTACATAAGTCAACCTAGAGGCCATCCCTCTTGGAAAAAATTCTGTGTGTATTTTGTTGTGGGTTAATAATGGGGTCCTGTGTCAAGTCCAACACAGGGCTAGGGTCACTCATAGAGGCAGACGCAGGAAGTTTGACTAGTGCACACCCCATGTCGCTACCCACCCATAGTGCATCAGTCTGTGGGAAGCCTCAGGATCCACTCCAGTGGTGGGGAGCCGCAGTCTGAGGTCCCTGCAGAACCTGTTTGGCTCACACCACAGACACCACAGAAGAGCTGAGAACAGAGTGTGAGCCTGTGGGTGGGCTCTGGCCCTGGGCCGGAGGGAAAAGGACAGGGAGGAGAGAGTTCCAGCTGGTTCCCTTGGGGAGGAGAGTCCTAGGCTTAATGTGGTAGAGACCCTCTGGGAACCCTGAGAGGCTTTCTTTGGAAAGCTGGACGAACAGCTCTCTGAGAACAACCTGCTCCATTGTTCCAGCGTGGCGGGTCCCAATGAGACGAGATAGTCCATGGTTTTAAGGTGTTTATTGTAGAAAGCCAGAGAGAGGGAGAAGAGTAGAGAAGTAGAGACTGGCCATGGCCACATGGAAAGAGGAAAGAAGGGAAGAGGGGGGGAGCAAGAGGGCAAGAAAGAGAGGCAAGAGTTAAGTAAGAGCAGGGGGGCGGGGTTGGCAAGTAGCTCCTTTTATAGTGGCTAGGCCATCCTGTCTGTTGCCGGGTAACTGTGGGGTGGAGTGTGGACAGCCTATGTGACTGATGGCCACAGAATTATGGAGCTGGGTCCCTGTGTCAGGAGCCTATATCTGGGAGCACGGCAAACAGGCCTTCCGCATCCCTTGCAGATTAATCTGCTGGGTCTCCCGGGTTTAAACCTAGCTCAACCAGAAAACAGGCTACCTTTCACAGTCCCACATTTTGTTACTATCTTATGTTTGATGGTAAAAAATTAGCCTTTCTTTGATTTTTTTTTTCAAACAAAGGAGTTTTATCCTTGACCAAGAAGCAAAACTTTTCCTAATACATAAATTTTATTAATCAGAGTAACCTCATTTAATTCTTTGAATTAACAGGATTTAATTTTTAACCATGTTTCTACATATTAACACATTTTTAAGCAGATTTGCATATTTATATAGAAATTTTACTCCATATTTTTCTGTATTATTAGGTCCAATCTTATGACCCAGAAACCAATTCTTGGCTACTTCGTGCAGCTATCCCTATTGCCAAGAGGTGCATCACAGCTGTCTCTTTAAACAACCTGATCTACGTAGCTGGTGGGCTGACCAAGGCAGTGTATTGTTACGATCCCGTTGAAGACTACTGGATGCATGTACAAAACACATTCAGCCGGCAGGTAAAAGCACAGAGAGTCCAGACAGAAATACAAGAGGGAACAAGTGACGTGATTATTTACTGGAATCTCACTTTTCAAATAGTTCATATATTTTAAAATTTCCTCCCAAGGAGTTATTTTTATTCTTTCTTTATTTTTGTGGTGCTGAGATTGGGTCCAGAGCCTCATGACACCAGGTACACTCTACCCAGATCCATGCTCTGCCCCAAGGACTAGCTTTAGCAAACTAACTTACCTTTCAATAGCCCAACAGTAAGTATCCATTATGTTTAGGCTTTTTGGTTTTTCAAGACAGGATTTCTCTGTATAGCCCTGGCTGTCCTGGAACTCACTCTGTAGACCAGCCTGGTGTGGAACTCAGAAATCCGCCTGCCTCTGCCTCCCGAGTGCTGGGATTAAAGGTGTGTGCCACCACACCCGGCTATATTTAGGCTTTTGGTTTAAAAAAATCCAACCTTTACCTTTTTTAGAATTTCATTCTAGTCTTCCTACCCTTTCTCTTTATATTTCAGAAAAGGAGAAAAATGGCTCTCTGTTTGTAGTCTTATTAGTTGTTTTGTTATAAAGGAAGTGGTTATGTTCATACCTCATTCATCCACACATTCTACCTGAAGCCCCAGCTCCCCTTTTTCTCTGCTATTTCAGAAAGGCTCCCAACTTCCGGGGTCTTGGCTTTGCTTATCCTCCTTTTATTACCAAAATGCTGCTCCAAAGGCTAGAACTTTGTCTCTCCTCGTATCAGTAAAGATGATGTAGAGGGAGACAGCACAATGGAGTGAATGTGTTGGTATGTGCACAGGAATGTGAGTGCTCAGAGAGACCAGAAGACAGGCCAGTGCCCTGTAGTTTCAGTTACAGATGGTTGTCAGCTACCTGATGGGGGTGCTGGGAACCAAACTGCAGTCCTCTGCAAGGGAAGGAGGTATCCTTACCCTCTCTCCAGCCTGTCCTCCCAAAATGTGTTCCTTCCTTCCTTCCATCTGTCCATCCAGAAACTTTCTGTCTCTCTTTCTCTCTTTCCCTTTCTTTTTCTTTTTCTCTTTCCCTTTCTTTTTCTCTTTCCCTTTCTTTCTTTCTTTCTTTCTTTCTTTCTTTCTTTCTTTCTTTTTTCACTTGTTGGCTCTATTTTGTCTTTCTTAGTTTGATTAGTTGGCTAAATTTTTGCTTGCCTTCCTTCCTTTTTCTTTTTCTCCTCCTCCTTTTCCTCTTCTTCTTCCTCCTCCTCCTTCTCTTTTTTAAAAAAAAAAAAAAAAACAAAAACAGGTCTCATGTTGTAACCCTGGCTGGCATGGAACTCACAGATCTGTTTTCTTCACCCTCCTCAGTTCTGCATGCCCAGTCTCCAAAGACAAGTCACTAGTAGTCATTTCTTCATTTGTTTTTAGTTTCTTATCTTTTTCCTCTTAAGTCTCATGGCTTAACTCTAGTTTATTCCTGACTTACTTCATTTACTGCTTACGATTGATCTTGTTTCAAATGCCTGTTTTCACCCGCTGTGTGGCCTTGTCCATGGTGCACCAAGGTTTCAGACTTACAGAGGAATCTGCCTGCTTCTCTCATGCTGTCTCTATCTTGATGTTTCAGAATCCTTAGCTAGGTTTTTTCACTGTCTCTAACAGAGACAAGCACACATTAAAGCTGTCCTTAGAATTCTGTCCTCTAACTGTTATAGCTTCTCTATATCAGTTTGCTACCAGTTATTTTCCAACAGATTTCATTATGTCCCCTTACTAAGAAGCCTCCTGAGAAACTCTAAAGCTCGCCACTTTGTTCTAGACCTTCTGATGTCTCATCTTTGCTTTGTTCTCAGCTAAAAGGCCAAGGAGGGATTGCTTTGTGCTCTCCCCCCTCAATCCCCCAATCACTGTCTCTGTCTCTGTCTTTTGGCTGTCCTGGAACTCGATATGTAAACCAGGCTGGGCTTGAACTCAGACATCAGCCTGCCTGCCTCTTGAGTGCTGGGATTAAAAGTGTGTGTCATCACTGCGAAGCCGTGGCTTTTTTACACATTTGTGTGTGTGTGTCACAGCACATGTGGAGGTCAGAGGTCAACATGTAGGATTCCAGCATGAGGGTCCTGCAATGGAACACACAATTATTGGGATTGGCAGCAAGCATCTTTTACCCAGAAACGCATTTACCAGGTCCCCTTATGGTTTGAGGTGTCTGTGTGTGTACACACGTGTGTATGCATTCCATGTGTGTAAGTACTCCCCGCCCCCCATGCCCCAGATACCAGAAAGGAGTGTTGGATCCCCTAGAATGCCTGCTGGGAACTGAACATGGGTCCTCTGGAGAACAGCAGATGCTCTTAAGCACAGTGCCATCTCCAGCCCCTGCTCTGGTTTTTTAAATGCTTATTTCCTATACTGGAATGAAAGCCTTGTCAGTCTCCTCTAGGCCTCTGTTAGTAACAAATCATCTTAGTATTCACTTCATTCATGTAAATATCAACACTCAAACATACAACAGGAGTTGGGCAAAAGGGATGTTACGTCTCCCTTTCTTATATTTTGTTAATGCATGTTGATGCTTTTTCAGTTTATTGTCAAATCCTTTATCTTCAATAGTTAATTGGTTTTTTGTTTGTTTTTTATATATTTGGTTAAACAGGAAAACTGTGGTATGTCTGTTTGTAATGGTAAAATCTATATCCTGGGTGGAAGACGGGAAAATGGAGAAGCCACAGATACTATTCTCTGTTACGATCCTGCGACAAGTATCATCACAGGAGTGGCTGCAATGCCCAGGCCAGTGTCCTACCACGGCTGTGTAACTATTCATAGATACAATGAGAAGTGCTTTAAGCTCTAACTAAACCCAGGATACCTCACACAAGAAGCCAACGCCAATCCAAGAGGAAAGTTTTTAAAACAACCACGTGAGAACTCAACTCCTTTGCATAAAGAAATAAATAATCCGATGCCTTTCTGACCCCAAATTCCAATATTTCAAGCTGTCATAGATCCTTTCCTGTACTGGGGGTGGGAGGTTGGCTGAGTGAGACCAGTGCACCTTTACCCCAGCACTCAGAAGGCAGACTTCTATACGTTTGAACCCAGCCTGGTCTACATAACGAGTTCTAGGCTAGCAAAGGCTACACAATAAGGCCTTGTCTTTTGAAAAAAAAAAGTCATAATTTGGCCTATGATTATACTTTGGCATTTTTGAAATACTATGTGGGGTAGGCAGTGTAAACTTCTTAGGGACTTGTGAACCAATTTTCAGGAATGTGTCCTGTTTTTGTCAATTATGTAGAGAACATTGCATGAATGAAGCTTTTTTTTTTTTTTTTGGTTGAATTGCCTGATGTTAAGAATGTTTAGAATTCATTGTGAGAGGAAGAAATGAGTTTGTTTGTTCATTTGTTCACTTTAACAATTTATTTAACTTTATGTACATTGGTAGAAGGGGATCAGATCCCTTGGAACTGGAGTTACAGACAGTTGTGAACTGCCATGTGGGTACTGAGAATTGAACCCCGGTCCTCTGGAAGAACAGACAGTGCTCTTAACCACTGAGCCATCTCTCAAGCCCCAAGAAATGACTATATCCATACTGGTTATTTCTATTGAAGGCTTTTTGGGGTTTTGTTTGGTGTTTTTTCTAATTGTAAAAGTGTAGTGACAATTCAGCTACCATAGAATACCAAATTTTATGACTTTATAGACTATTCTCTGATATTAAATACTTTTTGTGAGTTTATGTAGGAGATGTAAAAGTAAGGAGATTTAAATTATACATTAGTCCCTAAGGAAAAATTAAAATTACTATTGAAGAAAAAAAAATGTGATCCACTTTGGTTCTCAGGGTATTTAATGACTCATCTGTGCGTCCACTAAAGAATTTCTTTCTTTTAAACTAACATAGGAGTTGAAATCCCTTTTACAGAGCAAGGCAGGTGTCTCTGTTCAGGATCTGTTTCCCAGGCATGGTAGTGCAGACCTGTATCCAGGATCTGGGAAGTGCATCAAAAGAAACCAGATGGGCTGAAGAGATGGCTCAGTGTTTACGAACACTTCCTGCACTTGCAGAGAACCCAGGTTTGGTTCCCACCCTTATCAGGTAGCTCAAAATTTCTGCAATTCTAGTTCCAGGGAATCGAACACCTTCTGTCCTCCCTGGGCATCTATAAATATATGGTGCACATAAATTCACACAGGAACACGTGTATAAAAGAAATATATCTTAAGACAAAACTGCATTTGCAATACTGCTGTAAGAAAAACAAGAACAGGTTTGCTCCTACCCAGCCTGGCAGAGTTGGACCTAACTCGTGTGATGCCTTGTGAGTGCCTCTCTGCTGCCTTGTGAGCAGTTATTAGGCTAGGAGGGTTGACTGATTCCTTAATATCCTACAGCAGTGGGGCCTCTCACTTGTAACTCTGACCAGCAGCGATTCCGGTCTCCAGAGAGAAATCTCTTATTTGGGAGAGCTCTTTTATTTATATAAAATACTGATCATCATTTTCAGATTTCTATTAAATTTTCCCTCTAGGTTTTTCACCTCCATTTTGTAAAGCTTAGCAGTTTGTAAAGGGAAATGTGAAATTTTTCTTAGAAACATAAGTGAATACAGCAGGAATTAGCACAACTAATTATTGTAACTTCCAGTGCCCTGGGCTGCAGCAGGTGGCTTGCTGTGTAGCTTCCCAGTCTCTCACTATAATATACTCCTTGTCAATGACAATGGTGTCATTAGATTTCTGTTCAAATGCAGGCAGTTATCAGGAGCCTAGCATTGGCAAACAACTTTTTCCTCATCTTAGGATAATGCAAATGTTTTTTAAGAGTCATGCTACGTTGGGCTCTAAATTCTGAGAAAAATGCTAAAAAATACACTTAGGAAATTGTTTTCAAGTCATAAATTTTAAGTGATATAACATAGCTATAAAAACAATTCAGAAAATCATCTGTCAGGTGAGCAACAGATGTATGTAAAACTGAGGGTGTTTGTACTGTAATTTTATAGTAAATATCTGCATTATGCTTTTGTTAGAGAATGGAAATTGTTTAGTTCAGAAATTCTTAACAGTAAAGTGTGTGAACAAAGGTGTTTTATAAATGCTTAGGATTCTACAAACGATAATTGTTATTCTCATGTATATTTGTAAGATCATGTCCATTCATAAATACATATAAAAGACTTGGTCAAAGTAAATTTGTATTTTAGTATTTTTGTCTGTTGTAAAAGTATTATCTACTTGTATCTTACAATGTTTATCTTTCATATATTCTCATGTTTATTGCAGTAAATTGGAAAAAATCCTGAAAATCAGAATTTGTTTAAACAAATTAATTTTTATGTTACAAATTATATTAAAAGTTACCAGAAATTACCTGAATCCTAGAAAATTAACTTTTAAAAGCTACCCAGTTGATATTTTAACTTCCTTTAATTACTTACCTTTGCTAATCCTTGATAAATAATAGTGGTAAGCCCTGGTTTAAAAAATAATAATTTTGCCGGGCAGTGGTGGCGCATGCCTTTAATCCCAGCACTTGGGAGGCAGAGGCAGGTGAATTTCTGAGTTCGAGGCCAGCCTGGTCTACAGAGTGAGTTCCAGGACAGCCGGGGCTACACAGAGAAACTATGTCCCCCCAAAATAATTAATTTTAGGGTATAATAAATGTATTAAAAGGGCTATATCAACCATCCTAGAGTCAGACTATCTTCATTCTGCCATCCCATAATTGGCAGACTTTGTTCTGATAGGTGATGTTTATATGAGCCTCTAAGTTAGGATGTGTATGTGTTTATATGTAGATAGTATAACTGTGTACATATATCACAAACACCCAATGGTTTTTGCAGTTTAATTATCAGAAATTTGTATAAATTAAAAAATTAGGGGCTGGTGAGATGGCTCAGTGGGTAAGAGCACCCGACTGCTCTTCTGAAGGTCCAGAGTTCAAATCCCAGCAACCACATGGTGGCTCACAACCATCCGTAACAAGATCTGGCGCCCTCTTCTGGAGTGTCTGAAGACAGCTACAGTGTACTTACATATAATAAATAAATAAATCTTAAAAAAAAAATTAGTTGATCATATACAATTCGATTGCATAAGACTAAATTTGAACATTTCTAGAGTACTCTTTATTGTTGAGACAGGATCTCTGTAGCCTGTGCTAGCCTCAAACTCTTAGCAATTCTTTGCCTCTGAGAGCTGCAGTTAGAAGAGGAAGCCAGGACCATTTTCTAAAATAAGCATTTCATCTGAAAGTGCAGATCTGGTCATAAGGATCTGTGCATCTGTGTAACAACAGTGTTACAGGGTCAGAAAGCAGACCTGGAGAGAAGTTTGCAAACACCACTTGTGGCTGTTCAGTTGGGAAGGTCATGTGTTTTGGGAATCAACAGAAAATTACTGTTGGTTTTTGTGTACATTTTCATGAACTTGAATCCTCCTTCAAGTCTTCTCCATGTACTCCACAAGGTGGCCTGACTTCCTCCCTGTCTACTGCTCTCTCCCACACTGACGTGACTAACAGGAAATGGGTTTTCCGTAGCTGTTTTCCATAGATGGATGATTGGGATCCAGGTGTCTACCCCATTGGAATCAGGTTTTAAAGGACGCTAACGCTCAGGGAGGGCATTGGCTTGTCTGAGTCGCCCGTCGGTGTGCAAAGTGCTCTCACCATTTAGTTGATGGCTCTAGACTGATAGGTTTCAGAAATTTCACCTCTAGCAGTGGTTAGACATCCATTGTACTTGGAAAGATGACAGTGCTTGGTGAGCCGGCACACTCTCCTGGTGAATGTGAACTGTCTCTGCGTCTGCTGTCAGACCCCATTTTGAAACTCAGGAAAGACAAAGGTAGGTTGTCTGCTTTTGTCATTGTCCAACCCAGGTGTGTGCTGCTTTTTCCTGATCTGACAGTAGATTTTTAAAAGTCACTCAGAGCCCATGCACATACAGGAAGAGAGAACAGGAGTTGGATTATTTGTGTGTGCCTTTAACGTCTTGAAAGGATACATCCTACACACTTCATGTGGTACCAAGTAATAAGATAATGCCCGGAAGCTTCCTGTGGGCTGCCTCATAGTCAACCCAAGACATTACTCGTTAAAACGATTTGGTCTTGCTAGAGTTAGTGGTACAGAGCTGAGTGTGGTGGCAATGTCTGTGATTCTAGCCCTTGGGAGGTGGGACAAAAAGATCAGGAAAGTTCCAGGACAGCCATGGCAACAGAGCCAGTTTGAGGTCAGAATTGGCCACATGAATTCCCATGTGAGAAACAGTAATGGCATTGATTAGCATTGTGTAGAAAGCTGGAATGATATCATTTCATCCATTATTATGTTCCAAACCACATAACCAACATGAAAATTCATCGTATCACGTAACCAGAATGAAGCAGCTTCGCTGACCTGTGATGCAATAGATTTGACTAGCTAATTATGCTTCTTGCCACATCTAGTGCTAGGTGTCTTGCCACATCTAGTACTTCCAGGAGTATAAACTAATACCAGAGATGTTTCAAAATATTTTAGACATTTTAAAGTGTTTTATTTGTAAGCGGGTTGCAAGATGGCTCAGCGGTTAGGAGCAAGCACTAGCATTTGCTGCTCTAGCAGAGGATCTGGCTTGGGTTCCAAGCACCTTCATTGTGGCTAACAATTGTCTGTAACTCTAGTCGCTGGGGTTCTACTACTCTCTGGCCTCTACAGGCACACATGATGCATATACATGATATGCAAACTGTCATAGTACAGGCAAAACATACACATAAAAATAAGTATCACTAAAATGTTGTATGTGGACCTTTTACATGTGTGTGATTGCCTTAAATATTAAACTTATATAGTGCTAAAGGTGATCATAACATAGAAAGTGAAGTCAAAACTTCATATATTGTTCCAAAGAAGTTTTGTTTTAATGTTTGTGCCTTAAGCTACCCAGTGCCATTTCAGTCTGATAAACCTCAGTATTGGTTTTTGAGGATCTAGTTTTGTTTTATTTTTTGAGTCCGGGTGATATAGATCCCAGGCTTGCCTAAAACTCTTGTTTTGCTGAAAATGATCTTGAACTCCAATCATTCTGTCATATCTCCCAAGTGCTTGGATGATAGCTTGTGCCACCATGCTTGGCTGCGTGGGTTTCTGTCTGTGGTCTGGGTGGGTTGTTTGGTTGTTTCTTCAATTGGTTGATTTAATGTAGCCCTGGCTAACCTGGAACTCAGCATATGACCAGGTTGACCTTGAGCCAGTGGCAATCCTGCCTCTGTCTGTGAGTTCTAAGGCTTTTGTGAATAGCAGCTGCCTGCTTGGCAGAAAGAGAATGTTAACTAAGGTTGTTGCTTGGAGTTTTACATGTTTAACTTTTGGTACCTAGGTGCTTTGTGAAATCCTCAGATAAATAAATACCCACTGAGCTCTCATAAAGGTCATTTGGAATAGTGACGAGTATGCATAGTTATTTCTGTTTGTCATTGTATCAGTAGTGCTGCTCCAGGCTTCTCCTTGAGAAAACACTTCCTCTTCATCACTCCCGCTCCTGCAGTGTGGGTCTCCAGAGCTATCGAAGGCTTTCAGAACTGAACAAGTGTGCGTGCTTTTCTGTAACTTCCACACAGCCATTGCCTAGAGGGAATCCTCACAGTGAAGAAAGGAGTGCTCTCCATGTCCTTGTTCTCCGTTCAGCAGTAGTACAGTAATGTAGTACAGTAATGCTTATAGTTTTGTTTAATTGCACTTCCTCCATAGTTTGAATTTTTAAAAGTTGTATCTAATGTCTTTTAAACATTACTTGACTATATGGTTACATTAAATTTTGTTTACCAAAAATGTGATGAGTTTTAAGTTTGTTTTTTTAATATACCTAAATGATTGTGCGAAGAGGGGCAAGGGAGAAATCAGATGTTTATATTTACCAGAATAACCATAAAATAATTCAGAACATAAACAAGAAGCTAAAATAGTAACTTGAGGAAAGGAAAGGTGGCCAACCAGAATACTAATGTTAGTGTGTGTTGAGTATGACCCTGGTGTGATGGTTGGGGTTAAAATGGAACTGTTGAGATGAAGCAGAACAAAGGTGATAAAGACATGTTAATACAGCTTATCTGTGAGGTGTAAGGGAAAGATGCCCAGGAGGCAGGACACAGACACACCCAAGGCCATGAATGTTGGCTTCTTTTAAGAGTTACTTATACCCACAGAGGGCAGAAAAGGGTATTGGATCTCCCTGAACTTGAGTTACAGCTGTAAGCTACCGTGTGTGTGTGTGTGTGTGTGTGTGTGTGTGTGTGTGTGTGTGTGTGTGTGTCTGTGTGTGTGTGTGTGTGTGTGAGAGAGAGAGAGAGAGAGAGAGAGAGAGAGAGTAACTATGAATCTCAACCCTTGAGAAGTAGAAGTTTTCAGAAATGAAGGCTTCTAGCCTGTTCCTGTTTTCTCTGCTTTGCTGTCTGAAGCCATGAAGATCTTGTTCATGGGGGAGGTTCTTTGTATTTGGCATAACCATTCATACTAAAGGAAATTTGTAAATGGTTCTGGATGTTGGTGCCTTGTCAAAATTAAATGCTACCCCAGTTCTGAGTTGTATCTATGGACCAGCTGCTTTGTGGACAAAATCCTGCCTGATTTTGAGATCATTTGGCCTCTTACCTATTGTGGTAACAGGGCACATTTTCCATTCTTGAGGCGCTCTCATTAAAAGTCCGATCTCCTGGTGCATGATGGTACAGGCATGATGGTAATCACTTGGGAGAGATTAAAGGCATGTGAATCTCTTCCGTTCAGGACCAGCCTACTTTACATATTTAGCTTGCAGCCAGCCACGGCTACACAGTGAAACCCCATCTTAAGAACAAACAAGAAATATGAACCACTGACTTTAATTATCAGAGGTTGTCCCAAAATTGTGCTCTGTTTGAAAGTTTAGATTCACCCGTACAGGGACAAAGGAGAAAATGGTGGGAAATGTGGGAAATCCAAGACCACTAACAATAAAAAATCTCCAGGGTACAGACTTGGGGGTTGAGAGCACTTGTTCCTGGGTGGGCCGTTAACTTTCCTTTTAAGGTCCAAAGTGGAGGAGAGGTTAGAAGTCTGTATGATTAAAGCAGCCTTAATAACATGATACCAGCTTTCCCAGGACGATACCGCCTCTTAGAAGTCATGTGGAGAGACAGCTTTTACTTTTTTAATGTTTTCAACCTTTCTCTTCTATACGTATTTATTAACTTCTTGAATATAGTAAAAGAAGCTTTCTTAAATTTTTTAGGTTGTAACAAAGGCGATTTTTAAAAATAAAAGTTTTGAGTCCTTTTTTAAAAATGAAACCTAGAGATAATTATGTATTGCTACCCTTGTAAGGGATCCAATAGGTCAGTTCTCACAGGAACAGGTTGACCCTTAGCTTTCTCAGATCCATCTCTGGCTTTCTGTGATCTTCCCCCTTCATGCATTCCCTACCATGAGGCTATGTATGCTGTAATCCAGGCAGAGCCCTTCCCCCAGCCCCAATAAGGACTGGTGGATTGCTGGTGCCGTGCCTTCAACCTCTGTAAAGCTGTCAGCACAGTAAGACATAAAATTTATTCTGTATAAACTACTCAGCCTATTATTAAGTCTAAATTACCTATTCAGTGTCCAACAAGAGCTGAGTGTGAAGGTGCACACTTTAATTCCAGCATCCAGAAGCAGAGCCAGGCAGATCTCTTGAGTTCAAGGCCAGCCTGGTGTATATAGCCAGGTCCAGACCAGCTAGAATGACATGATGAGACCCTGTCTTAAAAAAAAAAAATGTAGCAAGCAGTGGTGGTGCACACCTTTAATGCCAGTCATCGGGAGGCAGAGGCAGGTGGATTTCTGTGAGTAAAGTAGTGTTGGGGTGGAATGTTCTCTAGATACCAAGTCTGATCCATGCTATCATTTGATTTACATTTCTGGGCTTTGTTGGAAAGACATAAATTGGTGAGAGTATGATATTGAAGTCACCTACTGTTGGACTGGGGAAATTATGTGACTTTACATTAAAAAATACTTGGCTGAGCAGGGTGGCTCATGCCTTTCTCCCCAGGACTTGGGAAGTGGGGAGACATCTGTGAGTTCAGTAGGATCCAACACCCTCTTGGCTTCTACAGGCACTAGGAGTATATGTGGTACACAGGCATACATGCAAGCAAAACACTCAGACACATAAGAATTCAATCTTAAAAAAAAAAAAAAAAACCCTCAGGTGAAGAGAAAATGGAGCAGGCCTCCCTCTGCTTCTCTGCTATTAACTGGTAAGATAGCTTGCTCCTGACGATGTGGGGACTTTTTGAGATGTTGGCCTCTTTTTTTTATAAAAAAGGTTTTAGGGTTTTTTTACTTTATTTTTTTAGTTTTTTCTTAAAATTTTTATTATTTAAATGCATTTTATACATCAAACATAGTAATAATATTGAGTATTTTGAGAATCAAATAATACATAAAAATCTTGCTCAACTTTTATATTCATATCCTTTCATACCTGTACTGGCAAGTTTTGTGTCAACTTGACACAGCTGGAGTTATCACAGAGAAAGGAGCTTCAGTTGAGGGAATGCCTCCATGAGATCCAACTGCAAGGCAATTTCTCAACTAGTGATCAAGGGGAAAAGGCCCCTTGTGGGTGGGACCACTCTGGGCTGGTAGTCTTGGTTCTGTAAGAGAGAGCAGGCTGGGCAAGCCAGGGGAAGCAAGCCAGTAAAGAACATCCCTCCATGGTCTCTGCATCAGCTCCTGCTTTCTGACCTGTTTGAGTTCCAGTCCTGACTTCCTTTGGTGATGAACAGCAATGTGGAAGAGTAAGCTAAATAAACCCTTTCCTCCCCAACTTGCTTCTTGGTCATGATGTTTATGCAGGAATAGAAACCCTGACTAAGACAAATTGGTACCAGCATAGTGGGATATTCCTGTGACAACCTGACCATGTTTTGGGGAGGTCTGTGGAAGGACTTTGGAACTTTGGGCTTGAAGATCCATTTGTTGTTAAGAGCTCTATCAGATGTTGTGTAGGAGCTTGGAAGATAATGTTGAGAACAGTGCAGAAGATGGAGGCCTGGCTTGTGAAATTTCAGAGGGAAAATTAAAGACTCTTTCAGGGCCATTGCTGTTTTGTTTGTGAAGATTCTGTAGTTCTGGATAGCTGGGGCTGAAGAATCAGCTGTGATTAACAAGATACCAGAACTACTAAAGCAAAAAACTTTGCATTACTGGGACTATTGATGCTGGTTAGCTGGAGCTAAGAAATTAGCGGTGATTAAGAGAGACCAGCATCGTTGAGGTGACATCTTCTGGGAAGTGTTTTCTGAAAGCACAAAGAGGCTGTGTTCCAGAGATAGCCAAGGTTGTACTCCTGCTGCAGCGGGACATGGTAATGTGTAAGGGTCACCCAGGTGGTACTGGTTTTGAAAGCATGAAGGGGTCATGCAGAGCAGCTGAGGCTTAGCACTGTGAGAGGCCATGGAAGGCCATTGGTGAAGGTGCAGCCTCAGTTGCAATTGATGGCCCAGGACTGAAGGGGTCATGAAGTGTTTTGGAGATGCCAGTACCACGAGATGACCACCAAGAGCAGCAGTAGTGGAGTACAGGCATCTGGAGCTTAGAGGACGACACGTGTGCTACAAAGGGCATGGCTGGAGAAGTGACCCAAGCCCTTGGAGGAGCCCAGAAGATCATGAGTTGGATCCCAGACATTGTATGGTTGGAGATTGATTTTTGCTTTTGATTGTGACTGTGCCCTAATATTTTCCCTCTTGAAGGAAGAAACTATTTTAGTGGAGCCCACAGTTAAGAGACTTTTAATTGTAAAAAGACTTTGGATTTTAAAAGAGATGGATATTTTAAAGAGATTGAAATTTTAAGAATATGTAAAGACTGTGGGGCGTTTAAAGTTATTTAGACCTTGGGGATGAATAAGATTGTAAGGGTTCCAAACAAACACAGAAGTGGATGCTCACTGTCAGCTATTGGATGGATCACAGGGCTCCCAATGGAGAAGCTAGAGAAAGTACCCAAGGAGCTAAAGGGATCTGCAACCCTATAGTTGGAACAACATGATGAACTAACCAGTACCCCGGAGCTCTTGTCTCTAGCTGCATATGTATCGAAAGATGGCCTAGTCGGCCATCACTGGAAAGAGAGGCCCTTTGGACTTGCAAACTTTATATGCCCCAATACAGGGGAATGCCAGGGCCAAAAGAATGGGAATGGGTGGGTAGGGAAGTGGGGGGGGGGTATGGGGGACTTTTGGGATAGCATTGGAAATGTAATTGAGGAAAATACGTAATAAAAAAAAAAAGAAAAAAAAAGATTGTAAGGGTTGAAGCTTACTAGTGATGTGTTTGTGTGTCAAGTTGACAAGGGGTCAATTGAACTGGCTATTTTTGTGTCAACTTGACACAGCTGGAGTTATCACAGAGAAAGGAGCTTCAGTTGAGGGAATGCCTCCATGAGATCCAACTGTAAGGCATTTTCTCAATTAGTGATCAAGGGGGAAAAGCCCCTTGTGGGTGGGACCATCCCTGGGCTGGTAGTCTTGGTTCTATAAGAGAGTAGGCTGAGCAAGCCAGGGGAAGCAAGCCAGTAAAGAACATCCCTCAATGGCTTCTGCATCAGCTCCTGCTTTCTGACCTGCTTGAGTTCCAGTCCTGACTTCCTTGGTGATGAACAGCAGTATGGAAGTGTAAGCCGAATAAACCCTTTCCTCCCCAACTTGCTTCTTGGTCATGATGTTTGTGCAGCAATAGAAACCCTGTCTAAGACAATACCCTAAAAATATCATTAATGAATATTTAATACTATGCATAACTGAGGATCTTATGTTTAA
This sequence comes from Mus caroli, assembly GCF_978045245.1. Taxonomy (NCBI): domain Eukaryota; kingdom Metazoa; phylum Chordata; class Mammalia; order Rodentia; family Muridae; genus Mus; species Mus caroli. The sequence continues at coordinate 16,887,172 of NW_028227272.1, forward strand.
TGTTAAATACTAAATTGTTTCAAAACATACAAAATATTCTTCGGGAGTTTAGCATAGTAAAAAGAACATAAAATATTAAAAGTGAATTATTAAGAAATATATTCAGCCGGTAGGTGGTGGTGCATGAAAAAAATCCCAGCTCTTGGGAGGCAGAGGCAGGAGGATTTCTGAGTCCAAGGCAAGCCTGGTCTACAGAGTGAGTTCCAGGACAGCCAGGGCTACACAGAGAAACCCTGTCTCGAAAAGTAAAAACAAAACAACAACAACAAAGAAAACCAAAAACAAATATATTCAAAAGCCCTTATTTGATACCACCTGATATAGTGAGAGAGTATTTAAAACACATTATATATCTGTGTATATTGTCTAGCAATCAGTTTACTTAAAAAAAGATTATTAGTGTTTCTAGGAGAGATTATTTTGTCATTAAGTATATTTTTTAAATTTCAAAATAGCAAAAACTCTGAAGTTAAACATTAAGAAAATGCTCATTTCATGCACAGAAAAATTATCAATATATTGTATTTCCATGATATTCGTAGAACATGATTTTAATATATTCAACTGGTGCCGGGCGTGGTGGCGCACACCTTTAATCCCAGCATTCAGGAGGCAGAGGCAGGTGGATTTCTGAGTTCGAGGCCAGCCTGGTCTACAAAGTGAGTTCCAGGACAGCCAGGGCTATACAGAGAAACCCTGTCTCGAAAAACCAAAAAAAAATTTTTTTTTCAACTGTTAATATTCAACAAACAGAATAATTATTTTAAGATATATTTCATTGTTATGTCTCCCTTTTCATTTCTGATTTTATTAATTTGGATACTGTCTCTGTGCCTTCTGGTTAGTCTGGCTGATGGTTCATCTATCTTGTTGATTTTGTCAAAGAACCAGCTACTGGTTTTGTTGATTCTTTGTATAGTTCTTTTTGTTTCTGTTAGGTTGATTTCAGCCCTGAGTTTGATTATTTCCTGCCATCTACTCCTCTTGGGTGTATTTGCTTCTTTTGTTCTAGAGCTTTCAGGTGTGCAGTTAAGATGCTAGTGTATGCTCTGTCCAGTTTCTTTTTGGAGGCACTCAGAGCTATGTGTTTTCCTCTTAACAATGCTTTCATTGTGTCCTATAAGTTTTGGTATGATGGATCATCATTTTCATTAAATTCTAAAAAGCCTTTCATTTCTTTATTTCTTCCTTGACCAAGTTATCATTGAGTAGAGCGTTGTTCAGCTTCCATGTATATGTGTGCTTTCCATTGTTTTTGTTGGTATTTAAGTCCAGCCGTAGTCTGTGGTATCTGATAGGGTGCATGGGATTATTTCAATCTTCTTGTATCTGTTGAGACCTATTTTTGTGACCAAAAATATGGTTGGAGAAGGTACTGTGAGGTACTGAGAAGAAGATATATTCTTTTGCTTTAGGATGAAATGTTCTGTGAATATCTGTTAGATCCATTTGGTTAATAACTTCTGTTAGTTTCACTGTGTCTCTGTTTAGTTTCTGTTTCAATGGCCTGTCTTTTGGCGAGAGCAGGGTGTTGAAGTGTCCCACTGTTATTGTGTGGGGTGCAATGTGTGCTTTGAGCTTTAGTAAAGTTTCTTTTATGTGGGTGCCCTTGCATTTGGAGCATAAATGTTCAGAGTTGATAGTTCATCTTGGTAGATTTTTCCTTTGACCAGTATGAAGTGTCCTTCCTTATCTTTTTTGATAACCTTTGGTTGAAAGTGGATTTTATTCAATATTAGAATGGCTACTCCAGCTTGTTTGCTTGGAAAATTGTTTGCCTGAGGTAGTGTTTGCCTTTGTCACCCCATCTTGGCAAAGTGAATAGTTCTGGACCCTCTACCAGGGCACAACTTCTGACCTGAGTATACTCTCACTGGTGAAGCCGGAATAGCTCAACAGTTCCTTCCCCTGTTGGCCACCAGTACCCTCTCCTGCATCTGCACATGCTCCCTGATGAGGGAAGTAACAGGATGTTTGACCCACCTCTATTTTCCAAACACATGTGTACATTGCTCTGCACTGACTCTGCCTCCTTAAGTTAGAGGTCATTGATTCCCCAGCACCCTTGCACAACACCTTCTGAACTCTGAGATCAGAGGACACATGAAACAGTTGCTCCTGACACCACCCCATAAGCCTGCACCCCAGACCCCCAGCATTTCTGATCACCCCATCTCCACATCCCTGTATTCCCAACCTCTCCTACCCCACAGGCTGCACTGAGTCTGGCTATGAAGGACACACACACACACATACACACACACAATAATCATGACACTGAGCTGAGCCAAGAGGCATGAAAAACAAGGAATACTAAACATTTAAACATATTTAACTTAGGTGTTGTCATAAAAAAACTGACAGTCAGTTAGGCAAAACCCAATGATTAAATAAAAAAAAGTAACATGAAAGCCAAGAAGGACTGTCTCCTACAAAAATTATCAATCCATAGTAATGGCCACCAATGAGACTGACTTGATGACAAAGAATTCAAAAGAACAATTAGACATATGTTTAAAGATTTCAAAGAGAACATGTGTGGACAAAGTCAAAGAAGATGTGAATAATCTCCCAAATTATAAGAAAACACAAGTAACTGAATAAAAAAAAAGGTGAATTTCAACATGAAAATATAATTCAACAAAGAGATATGAATACTAAATAAACAATTTGAAATTAACTGGAAAAAATCAATAATCCAAGTAAAAACTCAATGGAAAGCCTTACCAACAGTATCGATTATTGGGAGGACAGAATATCAAGGCTTACGGAAAGTACAGAAAGTAAGTCATTCAGTTAAAACCGTACTTTAGAAAACTAGCTGGAGGGCTGGAGAGATGGCTCAGCGGTTAAAGGTGCCTTCCGCTCTTCCAGAGGACCTGAGTGTAGTTCACAGGCTCACAACCACCTCTAACTCCAGTTACAAGGGATCCACCACCCTTTCCTAGGCGCTGAGCTCTGTGGGTATCTGCACTTACACACGCACATGCCCATACACATACACACACTTAAAAGTAAAAAAAGCAGCCCGGAAGTGGTGGCACATGCCTTAATCCCAGCACTTGGGAAGCAGAGGCAGATGGATTTCTGAGTTCAAGGCCAGCCTGGTTTACAGAGTAAGTTCCAGGACAGCCAGAGCTACACAGAGAAACCCTGTCTCGAAAAACATAAAAGGAAAAAAAAAAGAAAAAGTAAGAATGGAGTATACATGATCTGGGGGATAAATTACAACTAACTTACTGAATAAATACATAAAAAAATTTTAAAACAGTTTATGAACTATGGGACTAAAGGAGAATTCCATGCCAAAGGTATAGGTATAGAAAATATTTTTAGTAAAAATCTTAAAATTTGGACCAGGTGTGGTGGTGTATGCCTTTAGTTCCAATACATAGGAGGCAGAGTCAGGTGAATTGCTGGAGTTTGAGGTCAGCCTAGTCTACAAATTTGAGTTCAAGAACAGGACAGCCAGAGCTGTTACACAGAGAACCCTCTCTTGGACAAAAAAAAAAAAAAAAAAAAAAAAAAAAGGAAGGGGGAAAAAAGAAAGAGAGGAAAGGGCATAGATTCAGTTAGGCATGGGCAGTGGTGGCACACATAGAAACCCTATCTCAGAAAACCAAAGCAAATACGTCTGCAGACTTCCCAGATCTAAGGAAGTAGATGTCCACCACAGTAAAGGAGGTGAACTAAGCATCAGATGGACTGGCCCGGAAAGGAAATCCCCACCCTACAGTGTAGCCAAAACACTAACTATTCAGAAAAAGTGTGCAAAGTGACAAGTATAGTCAAACTGATAGATAAAGGCAGGCCATCATACTAGGTTCTGAATTTTCTATGAAAACATACAATTTCCTCTGGCTTTCTATGGAAAGCCAGAGGGCACAGAGGAATGCATTTTAAATGCTGGAAGATAACAACTACAAACTTTATGTAACAGGGCCCCAGACCACAGCCCAAGTGACTCCATGGTGGCAGAACCATTCAGGATATAAAACTCAGCACACAGACAGCACCGTCTGCCAAAACTAAAACAAAAACCTAACCTGTCAAAATCCATAGTTATAGGACGGTCTCTAAATGTACTGACCTTGCTTTTTGGCTTCTGTAGTATTGTTTCTGGCTAACTTTTCTTGTAACTGATATATGTTAACCTAGGATATGGTTTTTGTGCTCAAAAGCTCACCCTGAGAAAGGCTCCCAAATACCCAGCTGGATGGCTAATGAGGACTTTCTATTGGCTTAAACCCATATTCAGGCAGCCTTCCCCGGTAAATACCCCCACAACACTATACTCAGCCAAACTGTTATCATAATGGAAGAAGAAAATCTTTCCATGTCAAAAGTAATTGATACACAAAAGCCCACTCTTAAGAGAACACTGGAGAGAATACTTGAGATGAAGAGAATGATAAAACATTCAAATCATAACTGAAAAAGATGCTAAGATATTTATTAAGAAAAATGAAGACCAAGAAAACAGCAAACACTACAAAAATCAACAAAATTACAGGACAGTAATTCAATAATACCTCTGATTATCTAAGGTCTCAATTCTCCAATCAAGATATAAATAAGATGCCTTGTAATGGTGGCACATGCCTTTAATCCCAGCACTTGGGAGGCAGAGGCAGGCAGATCTCTGAACTCAAAGCCAGTCTGGTCTACAGAGTGAGTTCCAGTGTGGGGCGCCACCCCACATCGTCGCCATTATAAGATGGCGCCGACATCGCCTGCCTCTGGAGATGAACAAGTGATCCGCGCATGTGCTGGCATTAACCGTTCATGGTGCCAGGTGCCCGCCTGACAACGTCACCTCGGGTGACAAGAATTTGGCCTATAGGGAATCGCCACGTCCGAGGCGAGAGAAATCTCCTATTTAAGGGAGGCGGTTTTCGGGCTTGGGGTCTCCGCCTTGAGAAGCTGATGCTCTCCCTCTCAAGACGCATTAAAGCTTGCCACAGAAGGATCCTGTTTGTGTGCCGCGTTGTTTCTTGCTGGCGGGAAAATTAGCGCGGGACATTTGGTGCCGAAAAACCCGGGAATTGTGACCAGACCATCGTCAGCACCTTCGGAGACCCCTCGGCGACGGGGAGGGTTCAGAACTGTGGCTAGACTACGCATCGGAAAGGTATGCCTGAACATGAACTCTTTTCTTTAACTCTTTCCCAGGCATTGGGTTTGTCCGGATTGTGGTTTGGATTTCCAGAGGCCATTATCATCGTTATTTTAGCTCTTCTACTCTTCCTCCTGGCCAGTTATATCTGTGAACATAGGCGGTGGTGTTAACAAGTTTCCAACAGCATATCAGTCCGTTGTAGATAAGCGGCGTTGCACTCCATCGCAGCGCCAAATTAGTCTCTGGTAAATAAAAGAGCAGAAAGGCGAGCCGTACTTTCGGTTTCTCGCTGTTGCCGTAAGTCGGACGTAGATAAGCCGTGGGCCGCGCCAAGACATCTTTTTGATTCTAAAAGTGACTTAAGGCGGACGTAGATAAGCTGCGGTTACTTTTGACCCGTTATGGGGTCGTCACAGTCAATCCAAACATCACTTGAAAATCTCCTTAAGAAAAGAGACCTAAAGCTAGGGGACAAGGTTCTTAAGCACTTTGTTGAGGAGGTAGATAGAGTTGCCCCTTGGTATGCCGTTTCTGGCTCCTTGACCTTGGCCTCATGGAAAAAATTGGGGAAGGATCTTGATTTGTGCCCCGACTTACGTATGGGCACCAAAGCAGTTTGGAAGATGATCAAAAACTGCCTTGAGGATGAAACATGTGAGGAAGTCAGAAAAAAGGGACAAATAGCGTTGGAGACCGTTCAGGATGGCATGTCAGAATCTGAGCGTAGTGAGAGGATGGGTGCACGTGCACAAACTAGGAAGAGGATCCCAAAGAATAAAAGTGAAAAAGGACCTCCCAGGAAGCCTAAGAGGGCGGGAGAGAGGGGAACAAGCAGTATACCTGCCTCCCCACATGAGGAATCGGACTCCGAGGGAGTACCGATTTTTCAACCTATATCTAAGCCTGGGTTGTACCCAACCCAAGAGCTTGAAGCACTCAATATTCAAAGCTCTGAAGAGTCATCCAGAGCAGAGAGTGGGAGACTAGATACAGAGGAAGAGGAAGAACTTGATGAGGAAGCAACCAGATATGAGAGAGAGAGGTATTATCCTGATGAGAGGCCGTTAAATAAACGGACCTCTAAACCTGCCATTTCAACAAAACCTAATGCTTTACCCAGGAATCCCGTACAGACAGTTCCCTCTGCCCCACCACCTTATGAGATACGCCCTAAAGCTTTCTCATTGTTACCTGAAAAGGTGCATCGCAAGCTCAGGCTCGCTTACCCTGTCTATGAGCAAGATGGTGGGAGAGTATATGCTCCTGTTGATTATAACCAAATAAAGGAGCTTGCAGAATCAGTTAGAAAGTTTGGAGCAAATGCCAGTTTTACTCTAATGCAGTTAGATCGACTGGCATTAACCGCCCTGACGCCCAGTGACTGGCAAACAGTGGCGAAAGCTGTGCTACCAAGCATGGGACAATACATGGAATGGAAGGCCCTATGGCATGAGGCGGCACAGGCCCAGGCTAGGACTAATGCCGCAGCCCTGACCCCAGAGCAAAGAGACTGGACCTTTGAACTCCTTACAGGACAGGGTCCTTATGCAGCAGATCAGGTCAATTATCATTGGGGAGCTTATGCCCAAATATCCAGTACTGCTATACGAGCATGGAAATCACTCAACCGTAAAGGAGAAACTAGTAATCAGCTCACCAAGATTATACAGGGACCTCAGGAACCATTCTCAGACTATGTGGCCAGGATGATGGAGGTAGCAGGAAAGATTTTCGGGGATCCTGATTGTGCCGGACCCTTTATAGAGCAATTAATCTTTGAACAAGCCACTCAGGAGTGCAGAAGTGCAATAGCGCCGAGGAAAAACAAGGGATTGTCAGAATGGCTTAGAATATGTAGAGAGATTGGTGGACCGTTGAGTAACTCTGGGCTCGCCGCAGCCATTTTACAGGCACAAAGGCGACCTCCCCCTACGGGGGGCAGCAGTCGCACCTGCTTCAACTGTGGGAAATCAGGGCATCTCGCAAAAGATTGCCGGGCACCTAAGCAAAACCAGAGAACTCTTACCCTATGTTCCCGATGTGGAAAGGGTTACCATCCAGTCAGTCAATGCAGATCAACTAGAGACATTAAAGGCAACCTCCTCCCGCCTGCTATCCCTGTTAGACAGGAGCCAAAAAACGGGCCTGCGGGCCCCCGGCCCCGGGGCCCTCAAAAATACGGGACCCAATTCGCTGGGACCAGTTCCCTGAGCGAGGAGGCAGATCAAGCCAAGGCACAAGAATGGACTTGTGCGCCACCACCTCAATCTTATTAACACCTCAGATGGGGGTTCAACCTGTCCCTGCCATGCCCTTAGGGCCTCCCATACCGGACAACGCGGTGGGACTTATCATTGGCCGTGGTGCCCTTACCGCATGCGGACTAATAGTCCATCCAGGCATAACAGATAATCAACACATCCCAAATATGCAGATTCTATGCTCCAGCCCTCATGGTGTATTTTCTATTAAAAAAGGGGACAGGATTGCTCAGCTCCTCCTCCTCCCGCTGCTGGGAGAATTACCCAATCAAGATAAAAAACTTATGGGATCTTCAGAAATGGATTCGGCCTATTTGACATTGTCACTTGATTCGCGCCCGAAATTAATCCTTAACATAAATGGTAAAAATTTTGAGGGCATTCTTGACACCGGAGCTGATAAGAGTATTATTTCCACACATTGGTGGCCTAAAGCTTGGCCAGTGACAAAATCTTCTCATTCTTTACAAGGCCTGGGGTATCAATCCAGTCCAGACATTAGTACCAACCGGCTGGTCTGGACGTCACCAGAGGGTTTAAAAGGATGCTTTTCCCCCTACGTTCTACCCCTACCTGTAAATCTCTGGGGGAGAGATGTCATGACAGATTTAGGACTGACTCTGACCAATGATTATTCATTACGTCTTAGAGAAATGATGGAGAAAATGGGTTATCAAGAAGGCCAGGGTTTGGGACGCCATGAACAAGGCGAACCGCGCCCAATCTCACACAAGGCCAATAAGGACAGAGCAGGCCTGGGTTTTTCCTAGGCGCCACTGAGGCAGTACGACCTATACCATGGAAAACGGAGGATCCTGTGTGGGTTCCTCAGTGGCCGCTAACCTCCGAGAAATTGAGCGTTGTAACACAAATTATTGCAGAACAACTAAAACTCGGCCATATTGAACCCTCTACTTCCCCCTGGAACACCCCCATATTTGTAATAAAGAAAAAGTCTGGCAAATGGCGTCTGTTACATGATTTAAGAGCTATAAATGGACAGATGTCCCTGTAAGGGCCTGTACAGAGAGGATTACCTATGCTGTCCGCCCTTCCTAAGGGCTGGAACATCCTCATTATAGACATCAGAGATTGCTTTTTTTCCATACCGTTACACCCTGCGGATAGACCTCGCTTTGCCTTTAGTGTCCCCTCTATCAATCATACAGAGCCAGATAAGAGGTATCAATGGAGAGTCTTGCCCCAAGGGATGGCCAATAGCCCTACTATCTGCCAACTGTATGTAGACCAAGCACTCGCCCCGATAAAGAGACAATTTCCACAAATAGTGTCTATCCATTACATGGATGACGTCCTGCTTTGCCATAAGAATCCATCTGTACTGCAACAGGTTTTTCCTGTGTTACAGAAAACATTAGAGCAATGGGGGCTACATATAGCCACTGAAAAGGTGCAATTGGCAGACTCTGGACAGTTTCTAGGTTCTTTTATACAGCCCAACATTATTAAGCCACAAAAAATAGAAATCAGGATGGATAATTTACATACTTTAAATGACTTTCAAAAATTGTTGGGAGATATCAATTGGCTTAGACCTTTTTTAAAAATCCCTTCAACAGAATTGAAACCCCTGTTTGATATCTTGGAAGGGGATTCTCATATCACCTCTCCTAGAAAATTGAATCCTTTGGCAGTGGAGGCACTTAATAAAGTAGAAAAAGCAATAAGTCAAGCGCAGCTTGTTAGAATAGATTATTCCAAGCCGGTTTTGTTATGTATCTTGGACACTCGAGGCTTACCAACTGCTGTCATTTGGCAAGAGGGGCCCCTATGCTGGGTTCATCCACAAGCCTCCCCTGCAAAGATTATCGATTGGTATCCGGCCGCAGTAGCACAATTAGCATTAAAGGGATTAAAAATGACAATCAAATACTTCGGCCTTGAACCTAATATCATTGTCATTCCCTATACCCCTAATCAAATACAGGTGTTAGCTGCTGCTTCTAATGATTGGTCCATTCTATGTGTCACATTTAGTGGAAAATTTGATAATCATTATCCAAAGCACCCATTGTTACACTTTGCCCTGACCCATCCATTAGTTTTTCCCAAAGTAACAAGTCATTCCCCACTTAAAAATGGTCTTGTAATTTATACAGATGGCTCCAAAACCGGGCAAGGGGCCTATGTAGTTAATAACATTACCCATATCAGACAATATTCGGAGGTTTCCCCTCAAATTGTTGAGTGTTTGATAGTATTAGAAGTTTTACAGCAATTTGATTGCCCGCTCAATATTATTTCTGATTCCTTGTATGTGGTTAATGCAGTTCGCCTGCTAGAAACTGCGGGCCTAATAAAACCTTCTAGTAGGGTAGCACAAACCTTTGAACAGATTAGAAACCTTCTATTACAAAGAAAACATCCCTTTTATATCGTACATATGAGAGCCCATTCTGGACTCCCTGGCCCCATGACAGAGGGTAATGAGCTGGCAGATCAGGCTACGCGACTTGTGGCCACAGCACTATCCTCACCACTAGAGGCCGCCAAAAATTTTCATAGTAAGTTTCATGTTACCTCTGAAACACTTCGCCGGCGCTTCTCTTTAACAAGGAAAGAAGCCCGCGAGATAGTCACACAGTGCCAAAACTGTTGTCAGTTTCTGCCCACACCTCATTATGGTGTCAATCCGAGGGGACTCTCCCCCCTACAAGTTTGGCAGATGGATGTCACTCATATTGCATCTTTTGGTAAGACGCAATACGTTCATGTGTCTATTGACACTTGTTCTGGTGTGTTATTTGCAACTCCACTTTCAGGAGAAAGGACATCTCATGTAATTCAACATTGCCTCGAGGCCTGGAGTGCCTGGGGTAGACCAAAATGTCTTAAGACAGACAATGGACCTGCTTATACCTCAAATAAATTCAAACAATTCTGTGCACAAATGCAGGTGACCCATATCACTGGACTTCCTTATAACCCTCAAGGACAAGGCATCATTGAAAGAGCTCATCGAACGCTCAAATCCTATTTATTTAAACAGAAAGGGGGAGCGATAACAGAGTTGCCCCCTGGCCCAAGAGTGGCACTATCCATGGCACTCTTTACTCTAAATTTCTTAAACCTGGACGATGCAGGAAGGAGCGCTGCAGAGCGCCACTGCTCGGAACCAAAGAGACCAAAAGAATTGGTAAAATGGAAGGATGTGTTAACAAATCAATGGAAAGGCCCGGATCCTATCCTAATAAGATCCAGGGGAGCTGTTTGTGTCTTTCCACAGAGTGAACAAAATCCTTTTTGGATCCCGGAGCGGCTAACACGAAGTATAAACCAAGAAGATGATCATTCTCCTGACCTTTCTGTGGATAACCCTAGCGCCAACGATAAGGACACATGAGTTTCGATGGGGAATCATGTCAACCTTCCCACTTCCAATGCCGGTGATGTATAACGCCCAAGTTTTCCCTCGCTTGTTTACTACTGATAAAGAATTAGGCCTTCCGTTTTTGCCCTGGGATTCTCAAATAGAACGAGTAGTGGATAATAGAACTCACTACCTTCTGGGTAGCCTATGCTTTAGCATCAATGGGACGGTGCCCAGTTATATTGGGTTACATACTCAATCTATGTCAAATATTATTAATGGATGGACAAATGCTACACATTGGGGCGGGAATTTTACAGAATTATTTGGAACCTGGCCCCGGGCTAATTATTCTGAAGGTCTCAGACAACCAAAGTTGGCCCCGTTCTGCCATGCAAAGGAGGACTCGCATTCCCCTTTGCCTTGGTCAGGATGCCAATCTCGTATGGTGGGAAAAATTAGAGATTATTTTTCCATTTCCCCACCCTTATTAGATAACACAGGAAATGTTGTAAGCATCAATGAAGAAGAAAACTTGGGTTCTTCGGGGAGCCCTTTTGACCTTTGGATCTTGTGTGGCATTAATGGTAGTTGCACAGACTTGTCTCCTGTATCCATGCTTCTGGGAGGGAAGGTAGAGAAGGGAAGTCTGAGCTTCCCCTTAAATAAATCCAATAAGCATGGCATTCAGAGCACAATAATCCGCAAACCTATTATATCCTATTCCCCCGCACCAATATGCGTATGGCCCCCTTTTCTTTAGATTGTTAGTAATGCTTCCTTGCCAAGTAATTCCGATAAGCTTGATTGTATGATGCAGCCATGTTATTATGTTCTGTGCTGGAATGCTTCTGAGTTCCCCTTGGCCCTGGTAGCACGCCTGCCCCGATTTGTGCCTGTTCCTGTGGAGGCCCCAAGTTCAATGGCATTATTCAGAGAAAGGAGAGATTTTGGAATTTCTGCCGTAATTGTGGGCATCATCGCAGCCACCGCTGTAACAGCATCGGTTACTGCTTCGGCCCTGACCCTTTCGGGCACGGTGCAGTCGGCTGCCACCATAAATAAATTGTCCTCTACGGTGACCACGGCCATGGAGGCTGGACATCTAGCTTATACCCAGATTCAAGGCAGGTTATTGCTAGTGAATCAACGCATAGATTTAGTCCAAGAGCAATTAGATGTTTTGTGGCAAGTTGCCCAATTAGGGTGCGAAAGAAGATTGCCAGGTCTTTGTGTGACCTCTGTACAGTATGACAATTTCACACGGGCTGCTAATCTTTCTAAAGCTTTATCCCAGCATTTGTTACAGAATTGGACAGTTGAATTTGACCAGACCCTGCGGGAACTCCGAACAGCGATATTACAAATCAACTCCACCCGCCTAGACCTGTCCCTCACCAAAGGCCTCGCCTCCTGGATTTCTTCAGCATTTTCTTATTTTAAAGAGTGGGTGGGGGTGGGAATGTTTGGAGCATTTTTCTGCCTCGGACTGGGCTTTATGCTTTGGCTAATTTGCAAAATTTATAGTAAAAACAAGAGAGAAAAAATTATGATAACTCAGGCACTCATGGCCTTAGAGCATGGAAGGTCAGCGGAAGTCTGGCTTGCGGCACTAAAACGGCAGTAGATGTTAGCAGCCGGTCGCCGGCCAGGCAGCTCTTGCACCCTCAGCATCTCTATGCGTCGCACGAGGATGAGTGCCCGGTTTGAGCAGCCCATGAGGGTTGTTGAGCTAAGCATCGCACAGAGAGATACCCCCGCTCTCTCTGGGAAGCATGCCGTCTTGAAAAGGGTTGCCTGTCCTAGTGTCCCTTCCTCAAGAAAAACGACAGAGAGATCGGTCAGGAGTATGTCGGGTCCCACCTAGAGCCTAGACAAGACCCCTGCACATATCTTTTGTTTTTAAATTATCTTTGGGGATTCGGCCTCTACTTCCGCCCTCCTTGAATGGGTGGCTGGCTTGCCTTTGTATAGAAAAGGGGGAGATGTGGGGCGCCACCCCACATCGTCGCCATTATAAGATGGCGCCGACATCGCCTGCCTCTGGAGATGAACAAGTGATCCGCGCATGTGCTGGCATTAACCGTTCATGGTGCCAGGTGCCCGCCTGACAACGTCACCTCGGGTGACAAGAATTTGGCCTATAGGGAATCGCCACGTCCGAGGCGAGAGAAATCTCCTATTTAAGGGAGGCGGTTTTCGGGCTTGGGGTCTCCGCCTTGAGAAGCTGATGCTCTCCCTCTCAAGACGCATTAAAGCTTGCCACAGAAGGATCCTGTTTGTGTGCCGCGTTGTTTCTTGCTGGCGGGAAAATTAGCGCGGGACATTCCAGGACAGCCAAGGCTACCTTGTCTTGAAGGGGGAAAAAGACATGAGATTAGAAGATTAGCCATAAAACAGGGAGGGTCTCTCTTTTTTCTGCATCCAAGAAACATACTTTACCACCATAGATGTGACCTTAGGGTAAAAGGAAGGGCTAAGGTTATACAACAATGCAACCAGGACTCATGCAGAAAAGACATTTAAAGTCTCTACAATCAAAAATGAGAACAAGGACAGATCATCTCAATCAATGCAGAAAAGGCTTGTGATATAATATACATCCCTTCATGATTAAAAAAAAAAATCCTCAAGAGACTAAGGATGCATGAAACAATCCAGGCAATTTACACAGTTGTAGGTGAGTGAGGAAAAATAAAGCATGTTTCTACTAAAACCAGGGAACAAGACGAGGACATCCTATCTCTCCACTCCTTTTCAGTATATACTTGAGGTCATCGCTAGAGCGGCAAAAGGAGAAGAAAAAATGCAAATAAAAATAAGATTATGTACAACGAAAATACTACCAGAAAATAATTGGAGCTGAAAAATGCTTCCAGGGAAGTGACAGGCTACAAAATTAGCATACAAAAATCAGTAGGCACCAGGCCTGATGATGCCCCATATGCAATTTCTGTGAATTCAAGACCAGCCTGGTCTACATAGAGAATTCCAGAGATAAGTAGCAAGAGCATGTCTCAAACAAAGAAAAAATCAGTGCACTTCTTGGCTTGCTAGCTTTATGTCAATAGGACACAACTATAGTCATCTGAGAGGAGGGAACCTCAACTGAGAAAAAAAGTCTCCCCAAAATTGAGCTATAAGCAGACAAGCCTGTAGGACATTTTCTTATGTTAAAACTGAAAATTGGTGCCGGGTGTGGTGGCGCACACCTTTAATCCCAGCACTCGGGAGGCAGAGGCAGGCGGATTTCTGAGTTCGAGGCCAGCCTGGACTACAAAGTGAGCTCCAGGACAGCCAGAGCTATAAAGAGAAACCCTGTCTCAAAAAACCAAAAAAAAAAAACAAAACAAAACTGAAAATTGTGAGAAAAACCAAATTCATGATTGCCTAACTAAAGCAAGCTTTATTCAGTACTGGCCAGGACAATGCACACTGGCCAGGTCAATAACCGAGATTCCCAGAGAATGACCATGAATTAGGTGCTTATAATTAGTCAGGTGCTTATAAAAGAAGAACCCACAAGGCTATGTATTTACTACTTTTTTCCATCCTGCCTACTGTATTTCCTGCCTGAGTGCCTCCCTCATGTGTGCTCAAGCACACCCTGTGAGGTTGGGGTAGCCAACCTTGTTTACCAAAGTAAAACCATGTGGCTTGTTGAACAGCAGCCTCCATCATTCCAGGATGTTATCTGTCCTTGGGTAAGTGGGGCTTCCATGCTAACTTTAGCCCTCACACTTAATTAGTGATCAGTGGGAGGGCCCAGCTCATTGTGAGTGGGACCAGTCCTGGGTTGGTGGTCCTGCGTTCTGTAAGAGAGCAAGCTGAGCAGGCCATCTGAATCAAGCCAGTAAGCAGAACCCTTCCATAACCCCTGCATCCCATCCTCTAGGACTCTGCCCTGTTTCAGGTCCTGACCTGACTTCCTTCAATGATGAAAAGTGATATAGAAGGGTAAGCCAAATAAATCCTCCCCTTCCCAAGTTTCTTTTGTTCATGGTGTTCTACCACAGCAATAGTAACCCTCATGGTGTTCTACCACAGCAATGGTAACCCTCATGGTGTTCTCCCACAGCAATGGAAACCCTCATGGTGTTCTCCCACAGCAATAGTAACCCTCATGGTGTTCTCCCACAGCAATGGTAACCCTCATGGTGTTCTACCACAGCAATAGTAACCCTCATGGTGTTCTACCACAGCAATGGTAACCCTCATGGTGTTCTACCACAGCAATGGTAACCCTCATGGTGTTCTACCACAGCAATGGTAACCCTCATGGTGTTCTACCACAGCAATGGTAACCCTCATGGTGTTCTCCCACAGCAATGGTAACCCTCATGGTGTTCTCCCACAGCAATGGTAACCCTCATGGTGTTCTCCCACAGCAATGGTAACCCTCATGGTGTTCTCCCACAGCAATGGTAACCCTCATGGTGTTCTACCACAGCAATGGTAACCCTCATGGTGTTCTACCACAGCAATGGTAACCCTCATGGTGTTCTACCACAGCAATGGTAACCCTCATGGTGTTCTACCACAGCAATGGTAACCCTCATGGTGTTCTACCACAGCAATGGTAACCCTGACAACTTTCTACCAAAACCAGACATAGGAAGAAACAAATCAGGGAATCCCACTAAAAAAACAAACAAACAAAAAAAAAAAAACAAAAAAACAACTAAGCGACTAAACAAACAACAGCAAAACCTCACCTAACCCAGGAAGTGAAAGACTTCTTTAATGAAAAATTTAAGATACTAAAGAAAGGAAGACACAGGAAGATGGAAAGCCCTACTGTGCTCATGGACCAAAAAATTAATATTGTGAAAATGGTCATGTGCCTGAGGATTTTATTGCTATTAGGTGGGGAGAAACAGGCTTTTTTAGCTTATATCACATCACAGCCTATCACAGAGAATTCGGAGCAGGAACTCAAGACTGGTACCTGAGCCTGTGTCTTGATACCTTTAATCCCAGTACTCTAGAGACAGAAGCAAGAGAATCTCTGTGAGTCAAGAGCCAGCAAGGTCTACATACTGAGTTCCAAGACAGACAGGGCTAAATAGAGAGACCTTGTCTAAACAAAACAAAACAAACAAACAAACAAACAAAACCAAAACAGGTCCTTAGAGGCAAGAACTACTGTAGAGGCTATGAGGACTGTTGCTTTCCGATTTACTCCCCATTGTTTGTTCAGCCTGCTTCTTATAGCACCCAGGACCTCCTGCACAGGAGTGGGACCACACCAGTGAGCTGGGCCCTCCCATAGAAATCATCAATTAAGAAAGTGCTTGACAGGCATGTTTACAGGACAATCTGGTGGGGACATTTTCTCAACTAAGGTTCCTGCTTCCAAAGTGACTTGAGCATATATCACGTTGTCATAAAATTAGCTGAACACCAGTCTACCAGAAACAAATCAAAAGTTCAATGTAATCCCAATAAAAATTCCAGTGACCTTCAAAAAAACAAAAAATAAATAAATAGAATGAAATAAAAAACCACATAGGGATGTACAAAAGTCCTGCAGATCCCAAGGACTCCTGGGCAATATGAAGGCATCATTATACCTGATTTAAAATTATATTGAAGAGCTATAGAATGAAAAAAATTTGGTACTGGTATAAAATAGATAATTATATCAATAGAATAGAGTAGGAGATCCATATAAAGGGCTATGCAACTACAGCTACCTGATTCTTTACTAAGAGGCAAAAAAACACATACTGGAGAAGACGCTATCTTAAATGAATGGTACCAACCTGGCTATCCACATATACAAAGATGAAAGTAGATCCTATCTCTCAGCCTACAGAAAACTCCAAACAGATCAAGGACCTCAATATAAAACCTGAGACTCTGAATCAGCATGAGGAAAAGACAAGGAATGCAGACAAGATCGTAGTATATGCAAGGACTTTCTGAATAGGACTTTAGCATTCAGAGAATAAGGTCAAGGACTAGCAAAGGGAACTTAATGAAGTGTCTGAACAGCAAAAGCTGTTAGTTGAGTAAAAACACAGTCTGTGGAATAGAAGAAGGAAATAGAAATCTAACCTAGATTAATATCTAAAATATACAAAGTATTAACAGAAAAACTAATCAAAAATGGACTTTGGGAATGAATAGACAGCTCTCAGGAAAAGATTTATGTGAGCACACTGTCAGTCTCTTCAGACACACCAGAAAAGGGCATCGGATCCCACTACAGATGGTTGTGAACCACCACGTGGTTGCTGGGAATTGAACTGAGGACCTCTGGAAGAACCTTTAGTGCTCTTAACCACTGAGCCATCTCTCCAGCCTTAATGAACACTTTTAAAAAGTGTTTCATATCATTATGATCAGGGAACTGAAAATTAAAACAACTTTGAGGGACTTATGAGATGGCCTGGGGGTAAAGGTGCTTGCTGCAAAACCTGAGGAACTAAATTCAGTCCCTGGGACCGCAAATGGTACAAGGAATCAACTGACTCCAGGAAGTTGTTCTCTGATCTTCCCACATGTGCCGTAGTATGCATACGTAAATAAGCAATTTACATATTTAAGAACCACTTTAGAATTTCTCAACCCAATTAGAATATGAAAAAAATCAGATTTCAGCAGATATTGGTAAAGTTGAGGGGGAGGGGAACATTTATTCACTGTTCTTAGGAATGAAAACAACAAACCATTAAAGAAATTAGTGTTAGGGGTTCTCAAAATGTTAGAACTAAAACTAGAACTACCATATGGCTCAGCTGTACCATAGTACTCCTGGATGTATACCCAAAGGACTCCAAGTCCTACCCCAGAGGGTTATGCATCCATGTTTTTTGCTGCACTATTCCCAATAGCAAGGAAATAGGACTAGTCCAGATGTCCATTAACAGAATACATCATGAAAATGTGGCTCATATACACTGGAATTTCATCCAGCTCTCAAGAAAAATAAAATTATAAAGTTTGCAGGTAAATGGATAGAATTGGAAAAATATACTGAGATAACCCATACCAAGAAAGACAAATACTGTATATTCTGTCTTACATGGGGGATCCTAGCTTTGAATCTTTAAATCTGTATATTTAACTTGGGGTAACTGTAGAGGCCTGGAAACTGAAATAGGCTCATTCTAGGTGAGTTGGGGGTGCTAATAGAAAGAAATGAAAGCAGAGACGGGTGTGGGGATACTAGGTAGTAGAAAGATTTATGAAGGGACTGGGGCAGAGGATTGGACAGATGAGGAGTGGGGGCGCAAAGGGGACTATCCAAAACAAAGTAAGAATGAAGAGACCTAGTATTCTGTAAGCCGATTAAAAAAGAGAATGTGGGGCAGTGGTGGTGCACGCCTTTAATTCTAGCATTTGGGAGGCAGAGGCAGGTGGATTTCTGAGTTCGAGGCCAGCCTGGTCTACAGAGTGAGTTCAAGGACATCCAGGGCTATACAGAGAAACCCTGTCTCGAAAAACCAAAAAAAAAAAAAAAAAAGAGAGAGAGAGAGTGTTTCATTAGTGTGGCTTACAGGCAGTGGTCTCAACCTCTCCTGACAGAAAGGCTAAGAGTCTGGTGGTTGTTCAGTCCACAAAAATGGGTATTTTAGCAGTCTCAATCTGGTGCTGGAATTCCAGAGATTCTTAATGAGCTGCAGGTCTTCAGACTACATTAGAATCTCAGAAAAGTAGGTTCTAATACCAGCAAAGGAATGCCTCAGGAACAAGGTAGGTGAACTTGCCAGGGACCATGAGAGCAGGCAGCAAAAAGCAAAGGTTTCTCCCATGCCTTCTTCTGTGGGCTGCCACTGGGTGCAGCTCAGACTTAGGGTGGTCTTCCCACGTCAAACCATCCAATTAAGAACATGTCTCATCTGAGGGGCCAGCTGCTTGGGTTTTAGTTGACTCTAGATGTGGTCAAGTTCACAACCAAGGTTTGCCATTACAGTGGTTAGCCAATTGTTCTCGGAATTGGCCTGGAACTGCAAACCCAGCCAAAAACCCATGGCTGCAGAGTTCTAAGCTCTAAGTGGGGGGCTTACTGTTGTGTAGCTGAATTGGCATGGTACCAAACTGCCTTCTAAATATTCATATTTACTCTCATAGACAAATAATATTCATAGGATTAGTCA
Organism: Mus caroli; assembly: GCF_978045245.1. Taxonomy (NCBI): domain Eukaryota; kingdom Metazoa; phylum Chordata; class Mammalia; order Rodentia; family Muridae; genus Mus; species Mus caroli. Next base: position 16,905,988 of record NW_028227272.1, read on the forward strand.
GAGAACCTTTTCTTTGCAGTGAACAATGGCAAATGCAGAATCCTGGCTGTTCAAGGTGTTGAGAGTCAGGATTGACTGAGCACTCAATCTAAAGGGGACATTAGGGCCACGCCCTGTAAAGCTTAGGAAGCTCGGAGAAGCATGCAAGAGGGAGAAGGGCTGTGCCATGCTATCTTCACCATGTATGTGAGGATTATCTTGAATTTTGATTCTACTGTCTCTACCTTCCAAGAGCAGGGATTATAGGCATGCAGTATCACATTCCACCCCAAATCTGAAAGCCATAGAGAGAAACAGCAGCTCCATCGCATCAGACTACCACCTCTTCCAAAGTTACTATTGTGACTTGAACTCTAGGCAGCTTTCCAGCTAGACCAAAGAAGTGGGCTTCTACTTTCCCAGGCATGCAGATAGATATTCTATGTGCTTACCTTGGAGTTTGACCAAAATTTGAGTTAACTCTAATATACTCAGCCAGACCTTACCTTAATCTCTTTCTTGATGTTTTAGTTACTGTTCTATTGCTGTGAAGAGACACCGTGGCCAAGGCAACGTATAAAGAAAGAATTTAGTTGTGGGCTTACAGAGTTGGGATTTAACTAAGTGATAGAGCCCTGGGTTTGATCCTCAGTTTAAAATTAAAAAAATAAAATAAAAAATAAAAAGCCAGGCAGTGGTGACACACGCCTTTAATTCCAGCACTTGGGAGGCAGAGGCAGGTGGATTTCTGAGTTCAAGGCCAGCCTGGTCTACAGAGTGAGTTCCAGGACAGCCAGGGCTATACTGAGAAACCCTGCCTTGAAAGATCAAAAAAAAAAAAAATCCTGTCTGCTTGCTTACAGTTTCAGCGGGTAAGTCCATGACTATCATAACAAGGAGCAAGGCAAAAAGCGGGGCTAGCATGGCAGTAGCAGTAGCTAACTAAGATCTTACATCTATCTAAAAGGTGGACGCAGAGAGAAAGAGATGGCCTGGCACGGAATTTAGAAACCTCAAAGCCCACCTCCCACTGACACATATTCAACGAGGCTACACCCCCTAACCCTTTCCAAAACAGGTCTACCAACTAGGGACCAAAGCTTTAAATATATGAGCCAATGGGGGCTATTGTCATTCAATTTCATGGAATTAGTTGATTTCATAGGTGCTAGGAATTGAACCCAGGGCCTCACACATATATCATACACCCACCCCCAAGAACTTAATTTTTATCTTCCAGACTTCTCTGAATTTTCACTTCAGGCTCAAAAAGGACTTTCTTGGTCCAAATTTAGATTAGGTTCAGTTTCCTTGTCAAATGGCAATTCTGTGGAGGCTGCTGCATGTGCCACTAATCCTAGCAGTTAGGAGGCTAACCTGAAAGATAATCATTATGAGGTTGAAAATTTTTATCAGGGCTAATTAATTCTGCTTTGTGCATTTCTGTGTCCTCTGTGCCCAACTAACATATACAGGAGCAAGTCCCAGACAGTAGAGAAGCAATAAACATTGTTGAGAAAATGGTTCATCTTATTTTACTCCTGATAGACCTTAATATCAGGAGGCCAGGGAAAAGATACATGTCTCTAGTCTTTGTCACTGTTCACAGCTTTTGAGTCTATAACTGTGTGACAGTTTTGAATCTATACTATGAGTCATGACTGGGCTTGTTTTAAGACAGTTCTCATTATTTAGTTCTGGTTGGCTTGGAACTTACTATATAAACCAGGCTAGCCTTGAACTCAAAGAGATCTACCTGCCTCTGCTTCCTAAATGCTCGGATCAGAGTTGTGGGCCACTATTCCTGGACCATGACTAGCCTTGTTATAGGGGATATAGGAATATAACCTTTAAAATATTTCATATTAAACAAAATGCATAAAAAGATTGACAATATGTACATAAAATATAATAAAACTCACTACTCAGCTTGTGTGGTAAATATGTACAACCTGTACAATATGAGCAAGAGCTGAAGAAGGCTGAGGCAGCTCCAAGGTCAGCCTGGATGCTGCAGTCCTGAAGAAGTAATAGGAAGTCTTGGTGTGTAGTATCATGGAAGAAAACTGGTTTCAAGCGATTTTAAAGGGAAAACCGAGCCTTAATGGATTGTCATTCATTAGCTGCATCTACATTAAGTAAATCTACAAAAGTAAATGTTTCTACAGAGAAACAATGTCTCAAAAAACAAAACAAGCAAAAAATTTTTCAACATTTTCAAACCTTCACCCTTTCTTTCCTTGTTGATTTCGGTCTACAAAGTATCTGGGACCAGAGGGGGGAGGGGGGCCACTACACCTCACTCAGGTTCTACATCAAAGTAAAATGGGTTCACAATGATTAATTCCTTCTTCCTGTCTTTGCTTCCTTCATTTTCTCTTTCTTTCTTTTTTTTTTTTTTTTTTTTTTTTTTTTTTTGGTTTTTCGAGACAGGGTTTCTCTGTATAGCCCTGGCTGTCCTGGAACTCACTTTGTAGACCAGGCTGGCCTCGAACTCAGAAATCCGCCTGCCTCTGCCTCCCCAGGGCTGGGATTAAAGGCGTGCACCACCACGTCTTTCATCTTTGTTGTTGTTTAATATATATATATATATACACACACACACACACACACACACACACATATATATGGTGCTGGAGGTTGGACCCACAGCATTGCTCTAAGCAAGCACTCTACCAATAACTTTTTCTTTGAGACAGGGCCTTGAATTCACTATGTAACTAGACAGGTTTTGTACTTGTGATGCTCCTGCCTCAGTCTCCAGACTACAAGTATTACCCCGCGATACTAGATACTAGGTTACTGCTGCTATATACACCTCTATCACTAAACACAGTGACGCAAGATGGTACGCTCAGCAGTGCGGTCACCATAGTTACTGTTGCCATGACTACAAGAGAACCAGCATTCTCTCAAACTTTCAGCAGGAAGACAACGGTTGGCCGGCTCAAGCGGTCAACCCGAAGGTGCGACGCAGAGTTCAGGGGCAGCTTTAGCCCCCTGCGGCCACGCCGCCCCGACCCCGCCCCCACCGCGCGCGCCCGCGCCGCCCCGCCCTCGAGGTGACGTGCGGGGCGGAGCCTGGCGGCGGGCGGGCTGCTCTGTCGTGAGCTTCCGCGCGGGCGCGTCCCGGGCCTCGCACGGCGGTTCCACGGGAGGAGACCTTCCGCTCTTTCTCTCCGCGTGGGGGTTCCGGGTCCCGGCAGGGCGGCGCTGCAGCTGGGCGCGCAGGAAGGGTGAGTGTCGGCGCGGGCGCGCGTCTTGTGCGGGGCATTGTCTGGCGCGGGCACGTGCACCCCTCCCCCACCGCGGCCGCGCGGACAGCTCAGCGGCGCGGACGGGTGGGCGCCTGGGTCCGCGGAGCCAGGTCCGGCGTGGGGAGGGTTCTTCTCGCCGCGCAGCCTCAGACGGGGCGCTTTGCAGCCGAGGCGGCTGAGCTTGCGCGGTGACCCGCGGGTGGTCCCGAGACGAGGTCGCCTCGGCAAGTTTGGATTTGCCCAAAGAAATCTGCGGCGGCTTAGGAAGGTTGGGAGAAGTCTGCACGAGGGCGTAGGACGGTGTTGTGTCCTATGGAAGCTTCGGAAAGTGAGGACTTGACCAGAAACACGGCTCGGTGTGCTTATGCAGAAGACAATAAGGCTTAGAGCTCATCTCCATTATGCAAGTATTTATGTTAAACAAAAAATACTGTGTCCTATAATTCTGTAGCTCACTAACATCTTACTAGTTTTGATATTGCTAGTATTTTTGTCTAGGCACATACCTAATTGCAGAAACAACCCACTTTTAAAATTCCATGACATAAACTAGAACGTAATACACATTTATTCAGCAGTATCGTTGCCATTAATAAGTAGCAAGTATTCATCCGAGAATATTTTTAAAATTTAGACAAGGACAAAGAAGAAATTCTAGTGTCCAGAAGTAATTACTATGGGTGTGTATATTTGTGTAGTCTGCCTTAAAGGTAGGACCAAAACAACGGATGAGGGGTTGGTGCCTTAACTGTTGTTCGTTTGAGACGGGGGTCTCTTTCATATACATACATAGACCTGTCACAGAATCTCAGTCCTCTCTGTAGACCAGTGCTGGGATTAAGGGTGTGGTTCCATCACATCTGGCAGACTTACTTTTTATAGGAAGCTTGTAGAAAGGTTTTGAGAAGGTAGCACAATCCTACCACTACATCGGAGAAGTCAAAAGTGTGTGTGTGTGTGGGGGGGGGGGGCTGGGGAGTCAGGATGCAGCCTTCTGCGGTAGCCTGGATTGACTCCTTGCAAATGGAAGTGGACAGAGTGAAAAGATGAGAGTTTGGAGGTAGAATTAGCAAGACTTGGAAGGGAAAGGGAGAGATAGCTTGTAGCCCAGGTTGGCCTTGAACTCTTGAACCTTCTCAACTTCTAAGAGAGTTGCAGCACCGAATGCTGAGGGTTGCTTTGATGTTTTGGGTTTGAAACAAGGTTTTATGTTGCTCAGAGTGACTTCAAACTCCATATATAGCCAAAGATGGCTTTGAACTTTGGATTCTTTTGTCCCAACCTCTGGTGTGCTGAGAGTATATAGGTTTTTGTCCACATGCCCTGCATTCCCTTTTTTTTTTTGGTTGTCCTGGAATTCACTCTGTAGACCAGGCTGGCCTCGAACTCAGAAATCCACCTGCCTCTGCCTCCAAAGTGCTGGGATTAAAGGCGTGCGCCACCACCGCCCGGCTCCTGCATTCCCCTTTTTAATTCTTGTTTTGAGCAACCACATAGATAGATAACTGTACCATTTATTGAGATGGGGCAAGCATGCACCACCACCACCCGGCCTCAATCTCTGTTTTACATGAGTTAAATCTGAATGACATATTTGTTATACGGTCAGTATGTTGAAAAAGCACATGTGACAGTATAAAAGTCAGGATTAAAAGACTAAGCAAAGGACTGAGGAGAAACAGAATATGTATTTTCTCTTTGGAAACCAAGAGGGCTGTATTTTCTCTTTGGAAACCAGGAGGGCTTATAAGCTACTAGAATAGGAGTTGCTCCTTTTGCACTGGTGAGATGGCCTTAGTTCCATTCCCAGAATCCACATAGCAGAAAGAAATAACTGATTCCCATACGTTGTTCTCTGATCTCTGTATGCATGCTGTTTACCAGGAATGTCTGCAGACACATACTTTACCCCTGAAGTGTATCCCTAGCTCTGTCATTGCTTGGTTACTGACATATGTTTAATATTTCCCTCCACAGCTTAAAAACGTTGATTTTAAGTGTATAAGGTTTGCCTGTATATAGGTCTGTGCACCACTTGCACGGAGTGCCTACAGAGGCCAGAAGGTATAATAACTGGAACTGGAGTTACGGACCCTTGTACCATCACAAGTGCTGGGAGTGGAACGTGGATAGGTCTCGTGAAAGAGCAGCCAGTGCTCTTAACCACTAGGCCCTCTAATCTCTGCACCTTTCCAAGTTCTGTTGTGAGGAGCTTGTTTTCAGTGCTTAGAGATGGAACCAGAGCCTTTTGTGTGCTAGGCAGTTCAACATTGGACTACTTCTCCAGACCTTTTATTTTTTCGATTTCTCTTTTATTGCTAAATATTCTTTAGCTATGAAAAGACTTTCTCTGTAAAAATGTCCTACTGTTGTAAGTGCTGTCTGCTGTGTATTATTTGGCATGTTATAGTTTGCTATGTACTGTTGTTGGTTGGTTGGTTGGTTGGTTAGTTGGTTAGTTTAGTTATTTGAAACAGAAGCTTCAAGTTCACACGGTCAAGGGCAGAGGGGTAAACGCCTGGTGGTTCTGCATATGTGGTGGGGTTACAGGTATGTCACAGTGCCCAGCTAAAGTCCTTTTTTAGTGTAGACTATCAGAAGAGCCAGACCTAGTGATAGATCTGTAACCCCAGCTACTTACAGGCTTAAAACAGAGAATCTCAGAGCTGGAAAGATACTCTTAAACTGCTGAAGTCCCAAGACTAGTTGCCAACACCCATGTTAGGGTGCTCACTACTGTCTGTAACTCCAGCTCCAAGAGCTCCTACGCTCTCTTCTGACCTCTCAGGGCACCTGTATACACGTGCACACACACAAAACACACATGTGTACACATAGATGAAAATAAATATTTTTAAGTCTGGAGAGATGGCTTAGAACACTTGCTGTTCTTGCAGGGGACCTGGATTCAGTTCCCAGCACCCACATAGTGGCTCACAACCAACTATTAACTCCAGGTTCAGGGGATCCAGTGTCTTTTCTTGGCCTCTGTAGTATGAGGACACATGCAGTATACTTACTTACATGCAGGCAAAACACAGCTTTTTAAAAAATAGACTTAAAAGCATCACAATTTAGATAAGCTTGCTTTTTTTTTTTTTTTTTTTTTTTAGCAATCACTAGCTCAAAGTAAGTTCAAGGTCATCCTGAACAACTGAGCAAACCATATCTCAAAATATAGTAAGAAGTTGTATAGGGAGAAATGGGGATATATCTCTGTGGTACAGCAGTTGTAGGCCATATTTAAAGCTCCAGTGCCTAGTTGTTATATGCACCTGTAAAGAACTAAGCCTTACATTTGTAGATCTGTGAGCACAGCCTATCTAGGATGCACCTTACCCTCATTTGGGAATATTTCATTCCCTCTGAGTATATTCTTAGAAATACTTGGATTGAGTATTCTCATTCAACCATGCATTTTAAAAAATTATTGTGTGTGTTTGAGTATATACATGTGGGTATACAGCTTTGTATACCTGTAGGCTAGTACAACACTAGGGTTCAAGGTAAAATCGAAATCCACTCAAAGGTGACTGGCGTTCAGGCATGTGTGCTTTGATTACACAGATAGAATTGGTTTTCACTAGGCAAGGGCTGTGTATCCTGATAAGAAGAGCCAATAGGAAGGAAACTGTTAGTTTCCTGTGGTGAAAGTATACCAAGGGTAGTTGAGTTGGGTGAGGTGGGTCACACCTGTAATCTCAGCACTTGGGAGGTGAGGGTGGGCGAGGGAGGACTTCTCATGGTGGTAATGGTGGGGTTGGTCTCTATCTGCAGGTTTTGTTTTGAAAGAGTATATCCTTTGCTATCCTGAGTCGTCACTGTGTAGACCAGGCTAGCCTTAATCTCATAGAGCTCCGCCTGCCTCTGTCTCAAAAGGTCTAGGATTAAAGGCTTGTACCTCCGTGTTCTTCAGCATTGCAAGATGTGGTTGTGCTATAAAGGGAACTGTGAATGCTAGTAGATGTTTCTTTGGGAACTTTCTGCTTTGGCTAATGGTTTTAGTTGAATGTTTTTGAAGTTTATTGAATGTTTTCAGACCCTTTGGAGGAAGGATGTGGGGAGAGATATATTGGATGAGGTAGTTAAGAAACACCTTTTCAGATAAAGTGGGTGTCTGAGCGTGGATCTGATGAAGCTAACCCTGGGGGATGAACATCTCAGGCAGAAGGAACCAGAAACACTGAAGACCAGAACACTCAAGAGTATTTGACAGACAGAGAGAGGGGCATCATACCTATATCAGATCAAGGATAGAAAGGGGCAGGGCCTGGGAGTGGAAGTTTGCAGATCATACCACAACATGAGACAAGTAGATAGTGTGACGTGGTTAGAAAATAATTTTGTAATGCCTTTCTTTCTTTCTCTCTCTCCCTTTTTTTTTTTTTTCTGTTGTTGTAATTGCTGTTGTTGTTTTGAAGACAGGGTTTCTCTGTGTAAACGCCTTGGCTAGCCTGGTACTTTCTTTGTAGATCAGGCTGGTTTTGAACTCAGAGATCTGCTTGTCTCTGCCTCCTGAGTGGTGGGATTAAAGACTAGGGACACCAACCCTGGCCCATAATGCTTTTCTGAACAGGTATAATTTGCATACAGTGAAACACCGGCTCTCAAGTGTACAAATGGATAAATTTTCATGTAACTTACACTCATACTAATATATAAGATATGGTCACTTGAAAGTACCGTTATTCTCTTTCAGGTCGATCACCAGCAGCGGCGCCATCAGCTAAATTCAAGTTTCTCTGGCCAGCCTTGTCTACTGAGTGAGTTCCAGGATACCAGGCATGCACAGAGAAACCCTGTATCAAAACAACAAAAACAAACAAACAAACAAACAAAACAAACAAGAAAGAAGAAGGAGGTGGAAGAGGACGAAGTAGTTGTTTTTCTGACTGTGCATTTATCAGTTGAGGGATTTAGGAAATAGAATCCTTCAGTTTGTACCTTGTTCTGCTTCCTCTCGTCATAAATACTGAGATTCAACCTTGTTGCTTGGCTTGGTTTTGATTAGGTTTGCCAGTTTTCCATTCTGTGTGGATTTCTGAAAAATGGGTCATAGCTTTTTTGTTCTGGTATTTACCACAGGAGCACTGGTTGTCTTGTCCACAGGGTGGGAAGTTTGACCTGAGCAATGTGGTCGGGAGAGCTAAGCAGGCAATCATGGCCTGGATCTTTTTTTTTTTTTTTTTGGTTTTTCGAGACGGGGTTTCTCTGTGTAGCCCTGGCTGTCCTGGAACTCACTTTGTAGACCAGGCTGGCCTCGAACTCAGAAATCCGCCTGCCTCTGCCTCCCGAGTGCTGGGATTAAAGGCGTGCGCCACCACGCCCGGCTTCATGGCCTGGATCTTGATGGGCCCTGATTGTGCCCGTCCTGCCCCACCCCACCCCCAGGATTCACATGCCTAAGGAATATAAAATTGCTGACAGGATACTTGAGGTAGTCTGTGACAGATCTTCCAAAGAGCCTGAATGTATCAGGTTTCACTACTTGCTCTCAAAATTGGTTGTATCTTCTGTGAGATGGCAGGGTTCTTGTGAGATGGGTCCTAGGGCTCTAGATCTTTCCTGAAATGAGAACTATCTACAAAGTGAATTCCAAAACACCCAGGTCTCTAAAGAGAAACCCCGTAGTTTACAGTGACGGGCTTGGTGTGCTCACACACACCTTTAATCTCAGCTCTTGGGAAGCAGGCCAGGCAAGGCTACATAGCAAGTCCCTACCTGGACAAATGAGCTGAGGAAACCCAGTGGCAATAATATGTAATTAACACATTTTAATTTGCTTTTCCTTAGCTTTGGGTTTTGATACAGGGTCTTACTGTGAGCTCACACTATCGATGGAGCTGCCTATGAACTTGCAGCAATCCTCCCTCTGCCCTTGCGGCTAGGCTTACATGGATACACTACTATGCCCTTTTATATTTTAAACGTATAGATCACTAAATGACTGTCAAAACTCACTGTTTCTGTTATTTGAATAGGCATGATAGGATTCCTTGTATTGTTTATGAAAAGAATTATTTTTTTATTTATTATGCTTAAATTGGCAACATTTGTTCTCTATGACCATACTATTTGGTAAGATAAAAATTGTAAGTTGAGCCGGGCGATGGTGGCGCATGCCTTTAGTCCCAGCACTTGGGAGGCAGAGGCAGAGGCAGAGGCAGAGAGGCAGAGAGGCAGAGAGGCAGAGGCAGGCGAGTTTCTGAGTTCGAGCCAGCCTGGACTACAAAGTGAGTTCCAGGACAGCCAGGGCTATACAGAGAAACCCTGTCTCAAAACAAAACAAAACAAAAATTGTAAGTTGGAGGCAAGAGATGTGTTGTAACACACTTTGCCTGCCGTGTGGGCCCTAGGTTTGACCCGGGAGGTGTGGTGGGAAGAAATTAAATTGGAGGTATGGATGACTAAGGATTTTATTTTAGTCCTACCATTTCATTTAATTGTATTTGATTTTGTCTCAATCCATCCTTACAGGCAAAACTGAGGATAGAAGATTTATATCACTGTCTCAGTATTTTTTCCAGTTTTAACTGATTCAAAGTTTAGGGTTAGTAAACATTTTGTTTCCAAGTGGAGCTGACTCCTGTCTGTGCCTGAGTCTGTGCCTTTAATCCCAGCACGTAGAAGGCCCAGGCAGGCAGATTTCAGAGTTCTAAGCCACCCAGGGCTACATATTGAGACCTTGCTCAAAAACAAACCAAAGCAAAAAAAACCAGAGTTTTTTCTTTCCATAAATCAAAATTATAATATCATACAGTTACAGTCCCGTGTAAGGGAATATGCTCTGCCAATGTGCCTAACCTTTGCTGTCAAGGTTTTCCTAGGCAGAAACAGACCTGAATTATTCTAAACCTCTCAGGATAATTGCCACCTCTTCCTTAGTATGTTTAGCTAAAACTTAAATATCCTTTGAAATGACCGAGGAAGCTTCGTTGCAAGTTCTTAATGTAATAAATGACCTTGCATTTGTTGTATGTTGATGGTCTCTTCCTTACCTGTCCCCACTCCATTCACTTCTCCCTTCTTGTCCACAGCTTTGCATTCCTTTGAGTGGGAATAAAATAACACTCGTTGGTTTTCCATGAACCTTCCTTCCCTCTTACTACATCTGGGCAGGATTATTCTTGTGATTATTTGTGATGGACAGGACACTCACACTATGGATTCCATAGATAGGTGAAGATGACACTCCTCCTGGTCTCACATTTACAGATAATGCCCTAAGACTTTTGGCACACTCTCCAGAGTTAGGCCACCTCTGGGGAAATGGTGTGGCTCAGGAGCGGATATGAAGGTCTGCTGGGATGTATTGATCCCTGCAGGTAGAGGATCTTTTGAGTGTTATGTTGTAAGAAATTAGGAGCTGGAGAGATGGCTCAACAGTTAAAAGTACTGGCTGTTCTTCCAGAGGACTAGGGTTCAATTTCCAGCCCTTACCTGTCCAGCTCCATTTCCAGGACACTCTTGTCACACACACACATTTACACCTAGTGAAAATAAATTAGCCATATAGATTTTTTTGTTTGTTTATTTTTGCTCGTTTTGGTTTTTTCCATTACCAAGATTCTCTCAAAATTATCTAATCACAAACCAAAGAAGAAACAGTTTCTGTGTGTCTTCCTTTGCAAGCTTCTCATGGAGTTCAGGCTGGCTTTGAACTCGTGGTGTAACCCAGGATGACCTTGCCTCCAGCCTGTGGTGTCTGCCACCCCCTGCTTTGTTTGAATGTAGTACTGGAGATTGAACCCAGGGCTTCATGCATGCTGGGCAAGCGCCCTCCCACTGAGCACCCTACCACCTTACACCACTTTTCCTAACTTTAAAATAATAGTAGTTAGATTCCACACCTTCCAAAAACACTTATGTTGTAAATTACAGCAGGTAACTTAAGGTTATGAAACAACTTTACATGGCTTTACGTAGGGTACTTATAAATGCTGCATGCTTTTTGGAATATTTTGAAAGTTAGTGTTACTATCCAGGCTTTATGTATCTGTATAGTGACTTACTGTCACTTGAGTCAGGTGACTCTCTCTGGGATAAACTAAGTCAGTTCTCTTGAGTGATCTCTTGGTTATCTGTTTAATTTTATTGTTATTATTGTTATTTTCTGTGTATGAATGTTTTGCCTACATGATGACTCTGTGCTCTTTGGGTGCCTGGTGCCAGTAGAGGCCAGAAGAAGGCCTTCGATCTTCGGGACCTGGAGCTGCATACAGTTGCACATCATCATGTGGGTGCTGGGAATCAGACGCAGGTCCTCTGGAAGAGCAGGCAGGATTCTCAGCCACCTCTTCAGTCCCTCTTAGTATTTAAGACAGGTCTCCTACAACTTAGGTTGGCCTAGAACTTGATATGTTGCTGAGGCTGGCATTAAATTCCTCTACTCCCAAGTGTTGTAATTAGAGGCACCATGGCAGGCTTTCTGTGTTTGTTTTGCTCTTTTAGTATAAGGATGAAACAAAGAGCTGAGGTTCTTTTTTGTTTGTTTGTTTGGTTTGGTTTGGTTTTTGTTGTTGTTGTTGTTTTTGGTGGGGGTTTTTTGTTGTTGATTTTTGAGACAGGGTTTCTCTGTATAGCCCTGGCTGTCCTGGAACTCACTCTGTAGACCAGGCTGGCCTTGAACTCAGAAATTCGCCTGCCTCTACCTCCCGAGTGCTGGGATTAAAGGCATGCGCCACCACGCCCGGCTGCTGAGAGTCTTTTAAATTGATGTTTTTGTCTCACCTTTAAATGAACACATTTAAAAATATTTTTTGAGGGGGAAAAGTGGACTGGGTAAATTTTACTACCTGTGTTTTAAGGCATTTCCATACAAAATAAGTTGTTTTGAGTTAATGATTTATTTGTGTAAGGTCTTAGATTGGAGGGGACAGTTCAAGGGGCACTGAGAGGAATTAGTAGGGAATAAGGAGATTATTTGAAAGGTAACAGCACCATAGGCAGACAGACAGAAGGGTAAGGGGCTAGGGGTGGGGCTCCAAGAGTTCAGGCCCCAGTGTCTGAGAGAGGACAAAGCAGGGTCTCTCCCATATGCTAATGGAGGGAGACACCTAGAATTTTTTTAAGATTTGTTTTTGTTTTATGTGTAGTGTTTTGCTTGCATGGATTTTTGTGCAGTGCCTTTTAAGTCAGAAGAGGACATTGAATTCCCTGGAACTGGAGTTACAGACTTGTTAGCTGCCACGTGGCTGCAGGTGCTGGGAATCAAATCTAGGCCTTCTGGGTTAACCACTGAGCCGTGTCTCCTTCCCCATCTTAGTCTTTTGAGAGGATGCATTTTGCTTTATGGTGGCCTCTCTCATTCTCAGGCGGGAGGGGAAAGGGCAGGGTGGAGAGCAGAGGTGGGACACTTCTGATGTAAACTTACTTCCCAGGTGACTTGTGGCCTGCGAGTCGGCTGGCTGGGACTCAACAGTATCCCAGTCCAGTACCGGTCAGTATCTGTGAGACCTGAGCAGAGGCTGGAGTCTAATACCACATTCTTAAGATTAAAAACCCTGTTTTTAAGACCCCATCCACCCACTCCTTTTTTATTTTTTTCCAAGATACATAAAAAGGCTTTATTTGCAGAGAAGCAGGAATTTATCAAACAAGCCAAATCCCTTGTCGTCCTCCGATTCCTTGGACTCCTTCTCATTTTTCTTCTCTGCTGCAGTGGGGGCAGAACCAACAGCAGGAACTGCAGAGCAGGACCGCAGAAATAGCCACAGCCCCACCAGCAGGCACACTGGCCAGCTTGCCAACACCCTGGGCAGTGACATCCTCAACATTTTTTTCATCTAGCTCACTGATGACCTTATCGAGCCGGTCATTGTCCACCTTGATGCCCACGCTGTCTAGTATTTTCTTGATGTCTTTGGTGCTAGGAGGGGAGTCCCCCCCCCCCCCCCCACGAGGGTGGCCAGCAGATAAGAGTAGCACACATCTGCTGTGGTAGACAGACCTCACGCAACCTTGGACAGTGAAAGGCCTTTTTTTTTTTTTTAATTCCCTTCAGAGTCTTGCTGTGTTGCCTGGGCTGGCCTTGATCTCATGATCCACTTTCTTAGTGCCAGGTATATGGTTATTTCTACCACACCTACCTTCATTTAAAATAAACACCTTAAGAAATAGTCAGTGTGTGCTTCTGTATTTGGTTAGGTAAGTTCATCTCCCTTAGTGGTACGGCACTGTTGCAGAAAATATTAAAAAAGCATCGCCAAGTTCCTGCGCTCCATCCTGCCAATCCCACTGCCTCCACGGCTAGCCCCATGCAGTGACTGACCAGTCTTCCCAGCTTCGGTTCGCTGCCTCAGTTGCTGCCTGTGCCCTCTCAGCCATAATCCCCATGTGGTCGGTGGTCCCACCTTCCAGGAACCCAGTAGAACTAAACTCTAGAAACGTATAATCAACCAGTCAGATTTATGTATCAATACATTTCTCAGTTCACAAGGTACTCACACAAGAATTTCAGGGCTAACTGATATAGTACAAGCTGCCCACCTAGATGAGACAAGTTACCCCAGTTATCCCTTTATATATGATAGTCAAAACTACCTGTGGCCATGTAAAACCACTCGGAATCAGGATCTTCTTCCTGTCTGTCCTCCATCTTGCTTCCTTCCCCTCTGTCCTCTGTTGCTTCCTCTCCCTGCAACTCTTTGCTTCACCTCCCTTTTCCCTGGCCAGTCACAGGCCTCCTGCTGCACTAGTATTTTAATGTAATTGGGCAGGGAATATCCTGCCATACAGTACAAGTGTGGGACTCATGAAGCAGTCTTCTGTGTTACAGGTCACCGCTGTAGGGATCTGCCTGTTCTACCCCAACTTTTCCCCTTTGCCTCTCTGCCCCCTCCGCACTACCAATGTTCTAATCTCATTAGTGAATCAAACTGCCCACTAAGGGAGCCACTAGCCTCAGGCCATTAATTCAGTCTTTAAAAGGATGTATAAATTAAGATGTGCTACACATGTACAAAACACATCAGATCTTAAAGACTTGATAAAAATACACCACTGTAAAATTGCAATACTGATTCGTTTATATTGTTTAGATAACATTTCTCTTTAAAATGTGGCTGCTAAAATAAAAAAAAAATTTTTTTTTAGATTTATTTGTTTTTTATTTATATGAGTACACTGCAGCTGTCTTCAGACAAACACTAGACAAGTGCATGGGATCCCATTACTGATGGTTGCTGGGAATTGAACTCAGGACCTCTGGAAGAGCAGTCAGTGCTCTTAACCACTGAACCATCTCTCCAGCCCTAAAATAAAAATCTTTATATGGCATACATTACAGTCTAGTGGTTCCTAAGCTGGCTTAGTGTGCACTGGCTGCATGCTTCTAAGAGGATGCATTTTGGTTCATGGCAGCCTCTCTCGTTCTCAGGGGGTGGCTAACTGCTTGCTGCTGACTATTGAACACTGGCAATTCACTGTCAATAGTTCACTGTGGCAAAAAAAAAAAAAGGAACTGAATTTTATACTTAATTTATTTTGTTTATGTGTTTAATTTTATTGTATGTATCTGGATGGTTTACCTGCATGTGTCTGTGAACCACATGCATGCCTGGTGCCTATGGAGGTCAGAAGAGGGAGTCAGAGCCCCTGGAACTGAAGGTTTTGTGTCACCATGTATGTGCTGGGACTCCAACTCCGATTCCCTGGAAGAGCAACCAGTGCTCTTAGCTGCTGACCAATCCAGACCCGCTTTATTTAATTTTAATCTATTTAGTTTAAGTAGCCACATGTGGTTAGTGGCTAATGTATGAGACATTGTGAAATTAGAGGATTCATGGGATTGTTTTATATGTAAGTCTGGCTAATTTACCATACTGCAAAGTTGGTCATTAGTTTAGCCATTAAGTACACAGTTACATTTGTTATAAGTAATACTAGAAGATCAGGGATAGTTTTATTGAGTACCCACTCCAGCAAGCACTGAAGAAGCAATGGAATCGGAGTTTGCATATTAGAATGAGCCCTGAGCTACACTAGTCATGCTTTGAGATGTGCTCAAAAGCTTTGTGAATTGCACAGCACTGGAAGCTTAACATTGCTTTCATCAAAGTCTGGTTTATTCTCATATCCTTTTGTGAAAGCTAGACTTCTTTTGAAAAGTATGTGCAGGGCCAGGCATGGTCATGTATGCATTTAAAATATCCCTGAGTTCAAGGTCACTCTGGTCTTCTTTGAGCTTCAAGGCAGCCAGGGATGCATAGATTAACCCTGTCTCAAAAAAAAAAATTTTTTTTTTAATTAAAAATAGGAGGAAATGTGAGGAGCAGCAGAGCAGTGTGCAACATTGTTAAGGAATTTTCCCTTGGAAGGGAAATTCAGAGTTTTTAACAATAGCCGTGCTGATAATGCGACTTAATGCTGTTGGCTAAGTACACACAACACTGAGAGTTAGGCATCCCTAACCAGAAAATCTAAACTCTCCCAAGGTTGAAAGATTTCTGGATCTTTTCAGACCAGTCATATTCAGCCTATATATGCACAGACTTACACAAAATAAGTACCAATATTTTGTAGTGTTTGTTTATTACCTTTGTGTGTATACATAAACATTTATACATGCTAGTATTTCATAATAGTACTATTAATGTGTTTGTTATTGCTTCACAGTGAAGAATTGAATTTCACCATGTCTGGAATCAAGCGAACAATCAGAGAAACTGACCCTGATTATGAGGATGTGTCTGTGGCCCTGCCAAATAAGCGGCATAAAGCGATTGAGAGTTCAGGTAGCCGTCGAGTTGCTTTGAGACTTAACTTTGCTGACATTTGCCTGTGCATAAGGGTTTATAAAGTCTACAATCATATATAAGCTGAAGGATATTTGAAGGGTTAGCCTAGTGTTCTGTGCAGTTCACCATGTGTCACATACAAGGGAGGGGATCTGGCAGGAACATGATTAAAGTAAGCTGTAAATCTTAGCTATTGTTGCAATATAGCTTAAAATCAGAATGTTGGCAACTGGAGAGATGGCTCAGTGGTCAAAAGTGCATTCCAGTCTTTTTAGTTCTTAAAGATTTTCCCCCCTTTTTTGATTTTGAGAGAAGTTCTCTGTTATGTAGTTCTGACTGTTCTGGAACTAACTCTGTAGACCAGGCTGGCCTGAACTTACAGGGGTACCACCTGCCTCTGCCTCCTGGGTATCAGATCTGCCATTATGTTCAGTGTTTTGTTTTGTGTTTTGAGACAGGGTTTCTCTGTGTAACCTTGGCTGCCCTGGAACCCACCTTGTAGACCATGCTGGCCTTGAACTCCTGGGAACTGGGATTAAAGGCCTGTGTTGCTACCAACTAGCCTTTTTTTTTTCTTGGTAATTTTATGTATATAAGTGTTTATGCACCATGCACATGCATTTCCTGTGTAGCCCAAAAGAGGCCAGGTGTTGGAGCCTTTGAAACTGGAGTTGCAAGAGATTATTAGTTCTAATGTGAGTGTTAGGAATCAAACCTGTTTCCTCTGCAAGAGTAGCCAGTGCTCCTGACCGCTGAGCACTCACTCTAGCTCCCAAGCTCAGTGCTCTTGCAGAGGATCCAAGTTTGGTTTCCAGCATCCATGTCAGGTAGGTCACAGTAACCTGTCACTCTGGCTCCAGGGAAGTAGATGCCTTCTTTGGTCTCCATGGGCATCTGCACTCACACACATAAACATATAATTAAAACTGAAATAAATCTTTAAAAATAATAATATAAAATCAAAGTTTTTTGATGTCTCTGTAATATGGAATAACCATGTGAGGTGATTGTATGTAATAAAGGTTTTTAATATAGCTTCATATTATTTTCATGTATATAGAAATAAGAATGATCAAGTTGTTTCATGGATACTGTTGCTTAAATAGGATAACATTACTTTCAAGTATTAGTTGTCCTCATTAAATGTTTCACTTGAGTGTTAGCTAGTAAATGTCAAAGGAGGAGAGATTTCTCTTGACTCATGCTTTCAGAGTTTGGCTGGTTCCATTGCTCCTAGGCCTGAGGTGAGGGAGGATATGAGGAAATCATTCTTGTAGTAGTGGGGCTGTTCTCGGTACAAGAGTCCAGAAGCTGAAGGAGAAAAGAGTGAGCCACAGTGGCTTAGGATAAGATGTATCCTTCAGCCAGGTGATGGTTTGAGCACCTTTAATATCAGAGGCAGTGGATCTCTGAATTCGAGGCCATCCTGGTCTACAGAGCAAGTTCCAGGACAGCTGGAGCTACACAGAGAAACTCTGTATTGAAAAACAGCTCTGTGGGGGGATATAATCTTTCAAAGGCATGGGCTTCTCCAACTAGGTACTAGGTCACACACCTAGACTCACTAAGACCTCGCTCGCAACAGCATTGTCAGCTGGAACCAAGGTTTTAGTACATGAACGTTTGGGAACATGCCAGATGTGATTACAGTCTTGAAGGTCATCTGTGAATAACAGAAATTTAGAAAATACTGATCTAGTACTACTAACCCTGCTTGTAGCTGCTAGTGGGGACTTAAGGTTCATTGGTATTTCACTATTATGTAATCTGTTGAAAGTAAATTATTGATTACATTAACATTTTGAATCATGGTTTATCTTTGTTTTTTATTATTTTTTTTTAATTTTTTTTAAAGATTTATTTATTCATTATATGTAAGTACATTGTAGCTCTCTTCAGACACTCCAGAAGAGGGAGTCAGATCTCGTTATGGATGGTTGTGAGCCACCATGTGGTTGCTGGGATTTGAACTCCGGACCTTCGGAAGAGCAGTCGGGTGCTCTTACCCACTGAGCCATCTCACCAGCCCCAATCTTTGTTTTTTTAAACTAACATAAAATGATACATATTTGGGGCTGGATAGATGGCTCAGGGTCAGCAGTTAAGAACCTTTGCTGTTCTGTCCCCAGCACTTACTGGGCTACTCACAGCATCCAGCAAGTCCAACTCCAGGTTATCTGACACCTTCTTCTGGCTTCCACAGATACCTGCATATTCATGTGCACGAATATACACACATAGACTCACAGATAAAAGATATTTTTATTAACTATATTTATGACCTATCTGTCTGTCTATCACACAGTATTTTGTTATTAGCTTACTTTTTTCTTCCCTATCTTACAGTTTCATGCAGATGAAAAAGACATATTTTTCTTTCTGAACCATTTAAGAACAGATTGTATAGTTTTATTTCTGTATACTTGTTTAGGCTATTGTGTGATGAACTCAAAGCAATTTTTGTTTTTTGGGGGGTGGGAGTGGGGACTGGTTTCTTTGGCTGCTGATTTAAATCAGTAGGTACTGATTAATTTGGTATGTTTTTGTTCTTTCTGTAGCTCGAGATGCAGCGGTGCAGAAAATTGAGACTATTATTAAGGAGCAGTTTGCTCTTGAGATGAAGAATAAGGAACATGAGATTGATGTCATTGACCAGGTATAATAATGATAAATTGAAAACACTAAATTTATGGGAGGGAAAATATATTATTTGTTGAGGTTTATTTAAAAAATAAAAATTCTGATGTTGGGCATGGTGGCATACATCTTTAGTCTCAGCATTCCAGAGGCCCAGACAGATGGAACTCTGTGGGTTCCAAGATATCCTGGTCTTTATAATGAGTTTCAGCCAGCCAAGGCTACAGAATGAGACTGTCTCAAAACAAAATCAAAAAATTATCCTGCTAAGGGATGGGCACATCTATAATCCCAGGAGGACTTGGGAGTGGAGACAAGAGCTCCAGACATTTAAGGTCATCCTCAGCTACTTAGTATATTTGAAACCCGCCTGGGACACATGAGTCTTTGTCTCAAAAAACCCAAAATAAATAAAGTTGGAGAAAAGATAAAAAGTTCTACTTGAACTTCCATCCCCAGATATAATCCTTTTTGGTATTGTTCTCAGTATACTATAGTTATTGCTTAATTAATAAATATGCTCACATGCTATATTTTGGTTTTTGTTTGTTTTATTTGTAGGTTTTTTGTTGTTGTTTTTTAGATTTATTTGTTATGTATAGTGTTCTTCTGCCTATATATAGGCAAGAAGAGGGCACCAGATCACATTAGAGATGGTTATGAGCCACCATGTGGTTGCTAGGAATTGAACTCAGGACCTCTGGAAGAGCAGCCAGCATTCTTAACCTCTGAGCCATCTCTCTAGCCCCTGGTATTGTTCTTTTGAGACAAGGTTTCTCTGTGCAGTCCTGGTTGTCCTGGAACTCAGTCTATAGACATGGCTGGTCTCGAACTTAAAGAGGTCAGCCTGCCTCTGCCTCCCAAGTGCTGGGATCAAAGGCTTGCACCACAAGGCCCGGCATTTTTGGATTTTTAAGACTTTACTGATCAGGGAAGCACACACTCTTGCCTCTTTCTCCAGTCTGTTCTGGGGTAAAAGCATAGACTCCAGGGCTTTGTTTATACACATGAAGTACATCTCCAGCCTGTATCTTTGCCAGTTTAATTAGATGAGAAGGATTTATTTGTTGAAGCAATTCAAGAAGCCGAGTTCTTGCTTTTGTTGTGTGTTTATTCTGTGGATTTTAAGTCATTGTTGTTATTTGCCTATTAAACAACATTTAAACTCTCACTGTTTTAGCGACTGATTGAAGCCAGGAGGATGATGGATAAGCTCCGGGCCTGCATTGTAGCAAACTATTATGCTTCCGCTGGTCTCCTGAAGGTTTCTGAGGTTAGTGCTCCTCATAGTCCAGTCTGTTCTGTGTGGATTCCCTGCCATTGAGACATTTCTCATATTGCATTTGATAAGCCTGGCCACCTTTCTGAAGAACACAGATCGTCAGGCAATGTGTTTAACATGGTGGTGTCCTTTCTGTACTGATGGCTAGTGTAATACGAGCAGGGAGACCTTACTGCAACTCCTCCTAGTTCTTCCTCTTGCTTTGCCTTAGTGAGCGTGCCTTGTGCTTTTAAATGCTACTTCTTAATGGTAGTTTTAAATATAAGAAAAAGACAAACATGTTTTGCATACCATGTAGATTCATCAGTTTAAAATTCTGTTTTCTTTTCTCTAAAGCATTTAAAATTAGGTTCTTAGATATCATAACATTTCAGCGCTCCTGTAAAACCTTTTTACTCCTTTTTCTCTTTTTCCTGGCAACCGTGTATTAACCACAGAGTGCCAGTGAAAGACACACATACATAATGCCTGTAAAAACACAAAACCAGAGACTATAAAATATAAGCAAATAATCAGTAAGATAAAACAAAAAATCAAATAAGGCATTATCCATCCTGTGGATGTCTTCCCAGGATTTCTTTGTATGTAAGGTTCCTTTAAGAATATTAGTCCTGGGTGAGGGCTGACCTCAGTCTAGTATGACTTCATTTTATATTGGCTACATCTACAAAGACCCCCTTTTTCCCCTCCTATTCTCTGTGTGTTTGCTTGTGCCTGTCCTTGGCCCGAGGCTCTCCCATATGATAGGTATATAATGTACAATTCAGTAACACCGACAGCCCCTTAGGCTCATTCTGAATAAAGCCACAGATTCTGGGTGAACATGACTTTGTAGAATTTGTACATCCACCCTTCTGGCATCGTTGATGGACTAGCTCAGTGTTGGCTCAGCGCAGTGGACATCATGAGCTGAGTTTGCGTGACGTAAAGGAGACTGTAAGCAGGTACTCACCTTGAAAAACTGGTGTTGTGTTCGCTTATCACTGGGGTGCGCACTGTCAGGATGCCTAGATATAAACCGATTTTAGCTCCTGGTGTTCTGATTAAGATTTGCTAAGGGCTGCAGATATGGCTCAGTCGTTGGGTTTACTTGAGTTCAGTTCCCAGTGTCTGCATGGTGGATCGCAACTCTAACTTTACTTTCAGGGGATCCAACACCCTCTTCTGTCTTCTGCAGGTATCAGATATTCACATGTTGCACATTTGTGCATGCAAGTAAAACACTTATACAGATAAAATAAATCTTTAAAAATTTTTTAAAAACATTCAAGAAATCTAGGCTTTGTTTTATATAGTCATTTAATTATTTTAGTTTGGAGAACACCCAGTACTGAAATGGGCTGTCAACTGAATTAATCAGCTGTATATGTTATTTTAAAACATTAGTCTCTTCACCCAGACCATGGCTTTTGTTTTGATTAATCACTGTCGCTTGATCTCTCTCTCTCTCTCTCTCTCTCTCTCTCTCCCTCCCTCCCTCCCTCCCTCCCTCCCTCCCGCTGTCTGTCTGTCTCTCTGTGTATGTGTGTGCGTGCGTGCGTGCGTGCATGTATCCATGTTGGGATGAAATCTTGCAGTCTAACTCCTGCTGTCCTAGCAGCTGCAATCCTTCTGCCTCTGCCTGCCTCCCGAGTACTGGGATTACAGATAGTACCACCTTGCCCAGCCAGTGATACAGATGGTTTTTGTTTGTTTGTGTATGTTTTTATTGTTTTATTTTTTTTAATCGTTCGTTTGTGTCTCAGTATGTACACATACGTGCAAGTGCCAGTGGGCAGTAGAGCCAGAGGCATCCTTCTGACCCAGTTACTTGGGGCTAGAGTTGAAGTTGTGAGCTTGTGACATGAATTCAATGACACCACTTTAAACACAACTGAACTTAGGCCCCTGAACAAGCCTGAAGGAATGTTCCACATTGCTGATTTTAAAGCTTCTACTTCTGTTGTTTTTAACTCCAGTGTGGGTTTCGTTTTTTTTTTTTATACTGTGTACTTTCATTGTTTGTTTTGAGACTATGTAATCCAGGCTGACCTGGAACTGAAGATTAGTTTACTTAATTACTTAGACTCCAAAGATCTTGGGATTGTCATCATGAGTCACAATGCCTAGTTCTGTGTCCTTTTAAAATCAAACCTTGCTGGGGATAGTGACACTTACCTTGGGCTCGTGGCCTTCCTGCTCCTGCCTCCTGGATGCTAGGATCACAGGCATATTCTGCCAAGCTGCTTATGTGTGGTACTGAGTTCATGCATGCTGGACAGTCAGCCTCAGTTTCCTTAGTGTGTTCACGGGTCTCTGCCCCTATCACGCCTGGCTCATTTTTGACCTTAGAGTTAGAACTTTTGCACAGTCGCTTGTCCCTCTAGTTTTTGTTTCGTTGATACAAGGCTAGGTATAAGAATTTACGGATGTAGAGAGATTTTGTGTTTTCTTTTTCTTTCTTTTATTTTTGGTTGATAGCCTAGCCTTTACTAGCCGAGCCATCTCTCAATACAGGATGTGGAGAGGTTTTTGAAAGTTTGCTAACATGATCTTACCGTAGGTAGGCGTTTTCAGGAATTAGGATTTCGCCAGCTTTAGTGGGTTTGATTAAGTTTGCTTCTTTCATTTTTCTAGGGATTAAAGACATTTGATCCAATGGCTTTTAATCACCCTGCTATCAAGAAGTTTCTGGAATCACCTTCTAGGTCATCATCTCCTACCAATCAGAGATCAGAAACACCATCTGCCAATCACTCTGAAAGTGACTCTTTGTCTCAGCACAATGACTTCCTGTCTGACAAAGACAATAACAGCAACGTGGATATGGAGGAAAGACTCTCAAGCACCGGGGAACAGAGACCAAGCCGAAAGACAGGAAGGGTATAGCTCCAGCGGGGATGGACCTGCTGTCTATTAAATGTGGGCAAGACATAAGTAGTTTGATTTTTACAAGGACCATTGGTTCTTTGAGATAGGATCTCAGTCTGGGGCTCAACAGGCTAGTCTAAAACTTGAGATATCTCTTGCCACAGTTCCCAAGTGGTGATGTTACAGGATTGAACCATTGTGTAGGCCTAAGAAGCTGAAGCTGTGTCCTTTTGGGGGGGGGGGGTGGCAGCGAGGGGAGCATCTTGCACTATAGCCAGGCTGGTCTCAAATTAGCAGAGTCTTCCTTCCTTGGCCTCCTGAATGCTGGGTTGCAGGTGTGAACCATCATACCCAGCAACACTGAGTATTAATGGTTATCACAACTACCAGTTAGAGTGCTGCCATTCTGGGGTGTGTGGGTGTGGGTGTGCATGTGTGTGTGTGTGTGTGTGTGTGTATTTGACATTCTCACTTAGAGCATAGCACTCCAGGGTGCAGCAGAGCTCTTGGATGTCATTCATGCAGATGGGAAAGAACCCTTAAGGGTTGGAGTTCCATGATCTTGCTGAAGGTCTAAGTAGTAACTCCTGTAATTTGACATACAAAAACCAAAATACACAATTCTTTTCTTGATTCAGTTTTGCTATGAGGCCCTGGCTGATCACACACTGATTATGTAGACCGGGCTGGTCCGGAACGTGTAGTGATTGCCCTACCTCTGCCTCCCAAGTGCTGGAATCACTGTGCCCAGCTACAAAGCTACATAATACATGGTTTATTTGGTGTTTGTATTTATGTATAGAGTTACTATCAGGTTAGACTAGTGATGTCACAGCTACAGTTTCAGTTATAAAGGGAACTTCCAAGTAGCTCTCCATACATTCAGACATCAGTGTTAAAAAAAAAAAAAAAAACAACAACAACAAAACAAACAAACAGCCGGGCGGTGGTGGCGCACGCCTTTAATCCCAGCACTTGGGAGGCAGAGGCAGGAGGATTTCTGAGTTCGAGGCCAGCCTGGTCTACAGAGTGAGTTCCAGGACAGCCAGGGCTATACAGAGAAACCCTGTCTCGAAAGAAAAAAAAACCAACAACAAAACAGACATCAGTGTTTAATTTTCATAAAAACAAATCATTATTTTTATGATAAATTCGCT
Organism: Mus caroli; assembly: GCF_978045245.1. Lineage (NCBI taxonomy): Eukaryota > Metazoa > Chordata > Mammalia > Rodentia > Muridae > Mus > Mus caroli. The sequence continues at coordinate 16,929,887 of NW_028227272.1, forward strand.
TGTGTATTGTTGAAAAAAGTAAAGCAGGAAGGCCTTTTTAAAATTAACCCATACTCTGATAGCTCGTTATCAGGACTGAATATTTAGATTTACTTGGGTTTGGTCAGTATTCTTTCTCTTACTGCCATCTTTTAGGCTGGAATGACAGGCATGTGCCTCATACCTGGAGTATAGGTGTTGGAGCCTAACACAAGGCTTGGCCCCAGCTAGAGAAGCGCTCTACCAACCTTTACATCCCTAGACTCACTAATTTGTTGTTGTTGGTGGTGGTGGTGGTGTTTTTTGAGACAGGATTTCTCTGTAGCACAGACTACACTCTTTGTGGACTAGACTGTCCTCAGAACTCAAAGATCCACCAGCTTCTGCCTCTCAAGTGCTGGGATTAAAGGCATGAGCAGCCATGCCCAGCTCTTTCTTTAAGAAAGGAAAATTAGCTGGAGGGATGGCCAGGTGGTTAAGAGTGCTGGTTGCTCTTCCAGAGGACCTGGGTTTGTTTCCCAGTATCCACATGGCAGCTCTCATTGTTGTAACTTCAGTTCCTGGGGATCTACAGTCTCTTGTGGCCTCAGTAGACACCAGGCACACAATTGATGAATCAACACACATGTAAGCAAAACAGTCATAAAATAAAATGTAAATTAAACAACAACAAAACCAACCATACTGCCAGGTGTGGTGGCGCATGCCGTCAGTCTCAGCACTCAGGAGAGCAGAGGAGAGCTACACAGCAAGTCCCAGGCCTGCTGGGTGGAGAAGACCCTGTTCTCTGAAAGATAAAACCTTCATTATGTCAGCACCCTATTGAATACTGTTTCAGTGAGCACAAATGTTGATCTCATTTCTTTCAGGACACGTCTAGTATCAGTGGCTCCCACAAACGGGAACTACGGAATGCTGACCTCACAGGAGATGAGACTTCACGACTGTTTGTCAAGAAAACGATAGTAGTCGGCAATGTGTCCAAGTTAGTACCGTGAGATATTTCCCATGCGCCACTCACTGCGACACCAGCACTTTGCCGTCACTGCATATTCACAGCGGTAGTACAGTAGGAGGAAGGTTCTGGAATTCTTTATTCCTAGCTTGTTTGAAAAGTAAACGTTGATCTAGAAATATTCATAGAGTAATCTTGCACCTTAGTAGAACAAGATTTCATCTACATTTTCCCTGGCTCAGTGATATTCTGTGACTATTCCTGGTGATAAATGAGGTGTTTGCTCTTGAATGCCACTATAGAAGAAACAAGGTAGCATACTTTTTACACTTCGAGTTACTTACTTATTTTTATTTTATGTGTGTGAGTGCCTGTGTTTATGTGGTCCACACGAATGCCTGGTTGCCTGCTGAGGCCAGAAAAAGACATCAGATCCCCACGACTGGAGTCAGAGTTGGGAGCCTCCATGTATATTCTGGGAACAAACCTGGATTCTCTGGAAAGGCAGCCCATGCTTTTAACCCATGAGCCATCCCTCAGGCCCTGCTTATTTATTTTTGAGCTGTTTTTTTGCCAAGCTGGCCACAAGCTCACAATCTCCCTGCCTCAGCTGTCTGCATAGCTCATGCTCAGATACACAGCAGGATTCCCAGTTGCTGTTTACACTTGCATGTGTAATTTATGTATTTGATGATTATTATTTGTATTTGTGTTTTGTTTGCTTTAGAACTCTAGAGAAGCGCTTGCATCTCGCTCCAGAGTGCTGGGAGGAAAGGCATGCGGGGTTTTCAGTTATTTGAGAGCTACTGAGGTAGTGAGGTTTTGTCATTGCTTTACTCTGGCTTTCAGAGATGTGTTTTCCACTTTCATAGTATCTGCATTTCATATTTAGCTGTCATCCTTATCAAAGTAGACACCAACTGTCTTTTTTCCTGAACATTCCTTTATTTCTTTTGTGAAATGGAATGATTTAGGGGGCTGAAAAGGTGGCTCAGTGATAAAGAACACTGGATAGCCTTCTGGAAGGCCCAGGTTCAATTCCCAGCCCCACCGTGGCTGCTTACAACTGTTTGTAACTAGTTCCAGAGGATCCAGCCCCCTCTCTGTCCTCTGCAAGTACTGCACATATAATGCACAAGATGTGCATGCAGGCAGGATACCCATATAGGTAACATTTAACGATTTAAGTGGGTAGCATTTTGTTGTTTGATTTCTCCTCTTCTTCCTCCTTTTCTTCCTCTTTCTTTTTCATCTTCTTTCTCCTTCATCTTTTCCTCCTCTTTCATCTTCTTTCTCCTTCATTTTCTTCCTCTTTCTCTTCTCCTCTTATTCCTTCTCCTTTTCCTCCTCCTCTTCCTCCCCCTCTTCATCCTCTTCCTCCGTATGACTTCAAGGCCAGCTTAGGGTACACTGGTGCTAACCTGCCAAACCATCTCCCAGCCCTTAACACCAACTTTTTAGTTTTTTTTTTTTTAAAGATTTATTTATTAATTATATGTAAGTACACTGTAGCTGTCTTCAGACACTCCAGAAGAGGGCGTCAGATCTCGTTATGGATGATTGTGAGTCACCATGTGGTTGCTAGGATTTGAACTCAGGACCTTTGGAAGAACAGTCAGTGCTCTTACCCGCTGAGCCATCTCACCAGCCCTTTTTAGTTATTTTTAAGATTAATGAAAGTTTAATAAGGTTACACAAAAGTCAGTTCTTATTTGAAAGCCTCATATTAAATAGCACTTAAAAATTATATTTATATTAGCAATCAAAACATGCTTAGTAAATCAAACAAAAGACAGGCTAGCCCTTCAAGAAGAATTTATAAAAATTAATTTATTAAAAGGAATAGAACAATAGTCAGACTAACAGTCAAGGAAGCTTAGTACTGTTGTAAAGGCCACTCCTCCCTAAATTAAAACTGACCTGCAGATAGAGCGCAGAGACAGAGTGCTTGTGTGGACGGGGTGTGGCGCATCTTGTACCTTGCAGTACTAAGGATAATCAGAGACCTAATGAGCACACCAGAGGCTATGGCCACGTTTTTCACCAGAATCTAAGAAGGGTGTCCCATTCACTAGCAAAAGGCAAAGCCCACCAAGGATAGAGGCTTCATGTGCCATGGTCATACCCAGTGTATTTCTACCTTAGATACCCACTCGATAAGAAACCAAGTTTGATTGTTCTCTTTTAGTTTGGTATTGAGAATTAGAAAACAAACTTGAAGGGAATTAAGTAGGCATGGAGGTTTTAGAAAAAAAAGGATTAGAGACTGGTCAAGTGTGACTGCTGATAATTACTGCTGGAAATTTTAGTTTTAAGCAGGGCCTCATTATTAGTTATTGTTAATATTTTTAATATGTATTTGTGTTTTGTCTGAATGTATGTGTGAATCCCATGTGTGTCCCTACAGAGGTCAAAAGAGGGCATCCAATGCCTAGACTGGAGTTAGAGTTGTAAGCCTTTCTATGGGTATTGGGAATCACAGATCCTCTGGAAGAGCAGCCAAAGCTCTTAGTTGCTGAGACCTTACTGTAGTCTCAGTTACTAGTCTTGAGGTTTTTAGTTTATTATTATTGCTGTGTGCATATGTTCTTGTGTATATGGACTTGTACATCAGGACATTATTTTAAGTGGGATCCTGGAATTAAATTCAGATTGTGAGATTTTTGTGGCAAGCACCTTCCCCAGTGAGCCATCTCATCAGCACAAATAATTAATTTTTGAAGGAAGAAGCTCATCTCTCTTTCTTCTCCAGGTACATACCTCCAGATAAGCGGGAAGAAAATGACCAGTCAACCCATAAGTGGATGGTATATGTCCGAGGGTCGCGTAGAGAGCCCAGCATTAATCACTTTGTCAAGAAAGTTTGGTTTTTCCTTCATCCTAGCTATAAACCAAACGATCTTGTGGAAGTTAGGTGAGCACACCAAAGATTTACTGAATTTAAGAAATGTGAATAACTTTGCAACGTGCCTTAGGAATCTTTATACTGTCAATACTTTCTCAGTACCCACTCTCTGTCATTAGATAGCTTTTGCTGTGGTTTCCCTCGGCAGAGTATTTCTAACTGACCCTGTCACCTGTCATATTGTCACTGTGCTGTGTTGGTAGCCTTTGAAGGACTGGTGCATAGAAAGTGTTTTAACATTACAGAAATGTTTGCAGCTCCCTGTAATATCACTTTCAGATGTAATCCCAGTGGTATGTCTCCTGTTCACAGACTTAAGAAATAAGTACAGTGATTTCAGGAAGATGGGATGATTGTATGTACTGACATGAAATGTATGTTATTTAGGTGCATTCTCTATTCTGCATTTTCTATATGTTAGCAGCTCCTAAACACCCTTACTATCTTGTACTTTATTGTTAGTGTCAGTGAAATTTCTCATATCCCTGTGTGACACAGAGCATTCGATTCATGGCCCTGTTGAACTCCTTAAAATGACAAATATGTTCCTTCCCCCACCCCATGTTGGTCTAGGAAGGAGTGTTTTCCTTTTCTTATCTGCGGTTTCTGGACCACCTTTCCTCCGTTCTTAAAAACTCCTCAGTCCAGCAGGGTGGTGGTGGGGAACGTCTTTAATTGCAGCACTTGAGAGGTGGAGGCAGGAGGAACTCTTTAAGTTGGAGGCCAGCTTGGTCTTCAGAGCTAGTTCCAGGACAGCCAGACAGCCTGTCTCCAAAAACAAAAGCATAAAACCTCAGTCCTGTCATAGCTCATACAGCCTGCCTCCTCCCTGGTTCTGATTATCTACTAATTTCCAATATGGACACCTCTTTGAAAACCAGCCGTAACCCTCCTTACTGCTGTTGCTCTTTTCCGCTAGAGCTCTCTCATCTTTTGGGTATATGCCCAGGAGTGGCATAGCTGGGTCTTGGTGTAGAAATAGTCACAGTTTTCTGAGAAACCGTCAAAGCAGTTGTATGAGTTTGCACTCCTATTAGCAATAGAGGAGTGTTCCCTTGCCCCACACCCTCGCCAACTTCTATTGTCACTTGAGCTTTTGATCTTAACCATTCTGAAGCGTGTAAAATGGAATGCCACAGTCGGTTTGATTTGCATATTTCCCTGGTAACTAGGGATATTGAACATTCTCACTATTCGAGATTCCTCTTCTAAGAATTCTCTGTTTAGCACTGTACCCATTTTTTAATTGGGTTATTGATTTGGTTTGTTGATATCTAGTTTCTTGGGTTCTTTATATATTTTGGATATTAGCTCTGTCAGATGTGAAGTTGGTGAAAATCTTTTCCTATTTGGAAGGCTGGCCTTTTGTTCTATTGATGGTCTCCTCTGCCTTATAGAAGCTTTTCAGTTTGAAGAGGTTATTGATTGTTGATGTCAGTGCCTGAGCTGTTGGTGTTCTGTTCAGGAAGTTGTGTCCTGTGCCAATGTGTTCGAGGCTATTCCCTAATGCCTCTTGTGTCAGGGTTAGTGTGTCTGGTATTATGTTGAGACCTCTGGTGCAGGTGGACTTGACTTTTGAGCAGGGTGATAGATAAGAATCTATTAGCATTCTCCATGTAGATACTCAGTGTCTATAGGTGTGTGGATATGTCTGGGTATTCCATCAACCTGTCTGGTTTTTATGCCAATACCATGTAGTTTTTATTACTATTGCTTTGTAATACAGCTTGAAATCAGGGATGGTGATACCGCCAGAAGTTCTATTACTGTTCAGGATTATATTAGCAATACTGGGTTTTATGTTTTTCCAAAGGAAATATAATATTGACCTTTCAGGATATGTGAAGAATAGTGCTGGGATTTTGATGGGGATTGTCTTGACTCTGCAGATTCTTTTGGTAAGACGGCCATTTTTAGTGTGTTAATCCTACCAATCCATGAGGATGGGAGATCTTTCCATCTTCTGGGGTCTTCTTCGATTTCTTTCTTTAGGGACTTGAAGTTCTTGTCACACAGATCTTTACCTGGCTTAGTGAGAGTTACCCAAGATATGTTATATTATCTGTGGCGATTGTGAAGGGTGTTGTTTTCCCACTTTCTTTTTCAGTCTGTTTGTCATTTGTATATAGGAGAATCGCTTTTTTTTTTTCCCTTTGAGTTAATTTTGTATCCAGCCACCTTGCTGAAGGTGTTTATTCGCTTCAGGAGTTCCCTGGTAGAAATTTTGGGGTTGATTTTGTACTGTCATATCATCTGGGAATAAAGATACAATACTTTGATGACTTTTCCAGTTTGCATCCCCTTGATCTCCCTTAGTTATATTGCATTAGCTAGAACTTTGAGCACTATTTTGAATAGTTTTGTTCCTGATTTTAGTGGAATTGCTTTGAGGTTTTCTCCATTTAATTGGATGTTAGCTTACTGCCTTCTTGATGTTGGTATAGTGCCGTATTATGTTTATGTCTGCCCCTTGTATCCCTGATCTCCTACACGTCTGTCATGAAAGGGTGTTGGATTTTTGTCGAAGGAGTTCTCAGCATCTAAAGAGATGACCATGTGTTGTTGTTTTCTTTCTTTCAGTTTGCTTGTGTGGTGCATTGCATTGACTGATGTTCATTCATTGCACCATCCTTGCATCTCAGGGATGAAGCCTGCTTGATCATGGAGGATGATCTTTTTAATGTGTTCTTGGATTTGGCTTACAAGTATTTTATTGGGTATTGTTGCATCCATGTTTACAAAGGAAATTGGTCTATAATTTTCTTCTTTGTTGAATCTTTTTGTGGTTTGGATATCAGGATGAATGCCTCATACAATGATTCTGGCAATGTTCCTTCTGTTTCTAGTTTATGGAACAGTTTGAGCCATATTGGCGTTAGCTCTTAAAATCTGGTAGAATTCTATGCTAAAAAAAACCTGGCCCTGAGCTTTTTTAGGTTGGGAAACTTTTTTTCTTCTTTTTTTTTTTTTTTTTTTTTAAGAAAATTTAAAAATGTATTTATAATGGAAATATTTCATATCCTACCACTCACTGAATTTTTTTTAACTTACTCACATTGGATCCCATTCACTGCCCCACCCCTACCCCAGTCACCCTCTCTCACAATCTTTCCTCTATCTCCCTCCCCTTTTCCTCTTAAGTATCTCCACTCCCCCTGGGTATCCCCCCCCCCCCCCCATACTTCAAGTCTCTGTGAGGCTAGGTGCTTCCTCTCCCACTGAGGCCAGAAAAGGCAGCCCAGCTAGTAGAATATATCTCACATACAGGCAACAGCCAGACTTTTGATGGCTGCTTCTCTATTTCCTTAGGGGTTATAGGTCTGTTTAGATTGTTCATCCGATCTTGCTATAACTTTGTAAGTGGTATTTTTCAAGAATATTATCCATTTCTTTTAGGTTTTTCAATTTTGTGAAGTGTAGGTTTTTAGAGTATGACTTACTGATTCTTTGGATTTCCTCAGAATCTGTTATTATGTCCCCATTTTTGTTTTTGATTTTGTTAACTTGGATATTCTCTTTCTGCCTTTTAATTAGTTTAGATAAAAGTTTGTCTGTCTTGTTACTTTTTCTCAAATAACCAACTCTTTGTTTCATTGATTCTTCATATTGTTTCTTTCTATTTTATTGATTTCAGCCCTAAGTTTGATATTTCTCTTGGATGTGCTTTTTTTTTTTTTTTAATGTAGGCAGTTAGTGCTATGAACTCTCCTCTTAGTACTACTTTCATTGTGTCCCATAAGTTTGGATATGTTACGCTTTCATTTTCATTGAATTCTAGAAAATCTTTGATTTTTTCCTTTATTTCTTCTTTGACTCAGTGGTCACTGAGTAGAGAGTTGTTCAGTTCCATGACTGTAGGCTTTCTGGTTTTTCTGTTCTTAAAATCAACCTTTAATCCATGGTGGTCTGATAAGACACGGGGTTATTTCAGTTTTCTTTTATCTGTTGAGGCTTGCTTTGCAGTCAGTTTTAGAGAAAGTTCCATGAGATGCTGAGAAGAAGGTATATTTTTTGATTTTGGGTGAAATGTGAAATATTCTGTAAATGTCTGTTGTCCATTTGGTTTAAAACGTCTGTTAACTCCACTGTTTCTGTTAAAGTTTTGGCTGGATGACCTCTCGATGGTGAGTATGATACTAAAAGTCTCCCACTATAAAAGTGTGAGGGTCTATGTATGATTTAAGCTTTCGTAGTGTTTCTTTTGTACACATGGTTGTCCTTCTGTTTGAGACACAGATGTTAAGAATTAAAACATCATCTTGGTAGATTTTTCCTTTGATGAGTACTAAGTGTTCTTCCAATCTCTTTTGATCAATTTTACTTTGAAGTCTATTTTGTTAGATATTGGAATGGCTACACCAGCTTATTTCTTGGGTCCATTTGCTTGGAAAATCTTTTTCCAACCCTTTGCCTATCTTTGATGTTGAGGTGTGTTTCTTGCATGCAGCAGAAGGATTGATCATGTTTCTGGATCCATTCTGTTAGTCTGTGTCTTTGTATTGGGGAATCGAGTCCATTGATATTGAGAGATATCAGTGACCAAAGATTTCTAGTTTCTGTTATTTTGTTTTTGTTAGTATGTGTATGAGATTGTGGGTAGGCAGGTTGCATGCAGGTGGGGGGGGGGGGTTGTGGGGGGAGAACTCTGTGTGGTTTTCTTTTTCTGGTGTTGTTGGCATGAGATTATTTCCTGTGTTTTCATGGGTTAGAATTTCCCTTCTAGTACCTTTTCCAGGGTTGGATCTATAGATAGATACTGCCTATGGAATTTGACTTTATCATGAAATATCTTTCCCCCATCTAGGATGATTAAACATTTTTCCTGGGTATACTAGTGGGCTGATATCTGTAGTCTCTTAGAGTCTACAGTAGAACATCTGTCAAGGCCCGCCTGGCTTTAGAGTGTGTGTTGGGAAGTTGGGTGTGATTCTGACAGCTCTGCCTCTTACTCCTTCCCCTGTAATGTTCTTTCTTTGTTCTGTGTGTTTATTGTCTTCACTATTATGTGGGAAGGGGACTTTCTTTCCTGGTCCAATCTATTAAGTGTTCTATAAGCTTCTTGTATCTTATAGGTATCCCCTTCTTTACATTTTGAAATTTTTCTTCCACACACACATGCACATATATAAGCTTTTTAAAAAGCATTTAAAAATATTGAATGGCTCCTGAGGAATAAATACACCAGAGGTTGACATCTGATACACACACATACACACACACACACACACACACACACACACACACACACACACACACATAGTAAACTTGACATTCCATGTGGGTCCTGAGGAATGAACCCAAGTGTCAAGCTTAGATTATAGTTTTCTTAACTGTTTGCTTCTTCTGCTTACCATTGCAGAAAACTGCCAGACGTGGTGGTGTACATCTTGAATCCCAGCACTCAGATGCAGAGGCAGGTTGTGTTCAAGGCCAGCCTGACATGCATAGTGAATTCTAGAACAACCAGAAATGCACAGTGAGACCCTGTCTCAAAAATGAAATTGCTGGAGAGATTACTTGCTCTGTTTTTAGGCAAGTTTTTGTTTGTTTGTTTGTTTTGTTTTGTTTTTCGAGACAGGGTTTCTCTGTGTAGCCCTGGCTGTCCTGGAACTCACTCACTCTGTAGACCAGGCTGGCCTCGAACTCAGAAATCCACCTGCCTCTGCCTCCCAAGTGTTGGAATTAAAGGCATGCACCACCACTGCCCAGCTTTTTAGGCAAGTTTTTAAATATACTTAATAATTTACATGTATCTCCCATATTAGACTTTGAGCTTTCTTTCTTCCTTTTTTAGTTTTTAAGATAGGGTCTTATGATCCTCTTGCTTCTCTCTCCCAACTGCTGATATGACAGGCAGTGCGTGCGTGCATTCGTGTACATGCCTGTATTTGGGGGGCATGTCATCAAGACTAGAGTTTCATGTATGCTGAAAAGCACTCACTCTACCCACAGAGCCCCATTTGAGCCCTGATTTTAGGTTTCTAAGTCTTTGCTCCTTTGAGATATAGACTCACTGCATAGCCATAACTGGCCTAGAACTCTGCCTCTGCCTTTGTCCCTCTGTCCCTTGACCTCTGCCTCAGATTAAGGAAGCGCCTCCACACCCAGTCTTTGCTTTGTACTTTTTGATGTTTGTGATCTCTTACTAATAGTAGCATCCCCCAAGATCCAACATTTTGTGTTTGATGCAGAATGAGTTACTTAGGTGGTCAGTTCCATAGTAACTCTGCTTGCTGGGAAGTTTTAAATTGTACTAAGCAGAGGCCTAAATTTCTGTGAGTTCTTTTTTCAGGGATTAGGGGTTGAGACAGGGCCTTTACTGTCTGTCTGGAATTTACTACTTTGACCGAATTGGCCTCTCAGGCGGAACAGTCCTCTTGTCTCGGCCTCCCACATGTGCATTGTAGGTATGCACTTGTAACTGCTGAAGGTGAATCCACCTGTGCCTTGGTGCCGACATAGTCATAATGCTCCTTCTCCAGTAGATTTCAAATATTTGAAAGAGGCTTTTGAGTCTTTTCCATTGTCTTTATTTCAGATGTCGTGTATGTAAGTATATATTATAGTCCATGTATTATAGTCCCTGACAACACTCCAGTTTAGCTGTATTTATTCTTCTTAAAATCTGAGACTTAGCATCCCAGATTTGGGAGTGTGTAAAGTAGGGTAATAAAATTAGCCTGTGTCTTGGCTTTAGTTATAACTTAGGATCTTCTCTATGGGACTCCAGAGTTTGCTTGTACCTGGTGTCAGAATTAATTGTATGTATATTAATTTGATGTAATTTGATACAGCTGCTGGGGAACTCCAGTTAAATTTTTTTAAGTCAGAACCCAAATGTGTTTGTCATGGTCAGCAGATCTTATCCCATTACCTGATGAAGAAGAGTCTCTTCTTCTGTAGAAGCCGTGGTTTTTTTCCTTGGCTCACTTGTCATGACTACCTTTGTCCCACTTCCTAAGAGCTGTGAGAGTGAACTTTGCTAAGCTAGTCACTGAGTGTGTGTTGGACTCCAGGCTTTTCGTGGAGATTACAGAAATGAATGCCTGGTCCCTTCGTTTGGGGAGTTTAATGTTAGACTATCCCTGACCTCATACATATGAGACTAAAGTGGGCTAGTGTGGCACCAGTCTGACAGCAGCTTACCATGCTGTTGTGCATCCAGAGAAGGACTGTGTAGTGAGGAGATCTGCCACCATGGGCACTTACACTAGCATGGTGGTGAGAGCGTGGCCTCTGTAGTCTAGGTCTTGAGTTTGAATTGTGGTCTCCTGCTTGCTTACTTAAGTGTGGCCTTGCAGGTTTGTTATGCAGTTGAACCGTGCCTCAGGATGGTGCTTCATGAAGTTGTGAACACTGGCCAAGTTAGTAGATCCAAAAGGTTTAAAACAGTATTTGTATTAACGAAATACTCTGAATGTTTGCCACTGTCACCATGGAAATCAGAAGTGTTCATCCTAGGAAGAACTTGGAAAAGCTTTTTAGTTCTTTGAAGCTCTTCCATATAGAAGAATGATCTGTTTATTCTTTGTGATTCCAAATCCACAGCTTTCATGCAGCAGATAGCTGGCTCCTCTGCTGTGGCCTCCCCACTGCTTCATTTACATGAGCCTTGTCCAGCTGAGACCTTCAGTAAGTAGTGCATCTGGAGTCACTATAGCAACTGAAGACTTGTTGGCCACTGCTGGCAGTCACTGATAAATTTCAACAGAATGGATGTAAGCCTATAGTGCCCCTAGTGTTAAACTGTGGAGGTGGAGAGAACAAGTGTAAGGCAGACACAAAACCAGACACAGAAAATTGTCTACATGTACTCCATCTTTGCCCTTAGAGATTCTGCTGTTCTGGCAAACACAGGGAGCCAGGGGTGGGGTGGTGGTGGTGGTGGTGGCTAGTTTTGTTGTCGTCTGGCACATGGAGCAGTTACATACTAGCTTGCTGCAAAGTGGAGAGTGACTCTGGCTCAGATGTAGAGAACTCATCTTGCTGTAATTAGTGAGGTTATTTTCTCTGCTTTCCAGGCTGCTCTTGAATTCAGGACTTCTGTCTGCGACGCTTGCTTGAGGATCTCTGCTTGTTAGTTCTCATCTGTTAGGCTTGTCTTCGGTTGTGTTGTGTTGTGAGACTCTGACCTAACTGGATTCATGTCTTAGTTTTCCAAAAGCTTATGTCACAGAGTGCCTTCTCTCCCAATCTCAGCACTAATTACAGTAGTTCTGACTCAAAGATTTATAGGTGTTTTCAATTTGAAAACCTGTTATATAGGATATAGTCTGAATACTTCAAGATCTCAAGTAAATTTCTAAATTTTTTTATTATGGAAAATTTCACATGTACACAAAAACAAAGAGTGTAATGAACCTCCATGTGCCAAATCAGTTGGTAACACTGTGCCTGTCATTCATTCATTTTCCTTTTCTTCTTTCCTTATAAATTATATTGTGACTGAATAGTCTGTAGTCCCTTAGCATTCAAATACACACTCTTCACTCTAATATTCAGCCCCTATGTAGGGAAGATCTTATTGTGAACAGCTTGCTTTCTTTTTATGAAGTCCTTCTAGCAGATAACACCAACTTAATTACCGCTTTTAGATTGAACACGATTATGATTTATTTTGGTCTGGGATATACATCTTGCATCCTATGCCTGTCAGCTGTCAGTCGGCTTCTACACTGTGGTGTCACATTTTCACACTGGTTCCATTTAAGAAATGACTTTGGATTATACAGTTTGCACCTATTATCCATAACCATTTAGTAATAAAAAGTTTTATGTAGACTTGAGTTAGTTTTATTAGCATTGTGTGTGTGTGTGTGTGTGTGTGTGTGTGTGTAACTTAACATGCTGATTTCTCATTAAGACACCTAATTGGTTTTTGGGAAGACATGAATTTCTCTTTTGTCTCTTATGAAAACTTTTTTAGAATGAGAGTATAAACACAGGTAAATTTGTAAAATTTCTGCTTTTCCCTAGAGAGCCCCCCTTTCATCTGACTAGAAGAGGCTGGGGTGAGTTTCCTGTCAGAGTGCAAGTTCACTTTAAGGACAGCCAGAACAAGCGGATAGATATCATACACAACCTGAAGGTACTGTAGCAGAGTGTTGTTCCTGAGAAACAGTGTCTGTCTGCATTACCTGCTTTCTCCCGACTGTCAGGGCTTAGATGGTGGAAGCAGGGGAATCCTTTGAGTATCCGATCCTTACTGCTGCAGCTGCCCTCTCCTTAAAGCTGGGGAGGCAGCTGCTTGACACTGTATGCTTTAAAAAGGTGAACTAACTCCAAAGTAAAGAAAAGATTCAATTCTTTATCAAACACACCATTGATATGTTGCTCGAGACCCTGTTACTCCAGCCTTTCTCTTTTAATTTAATTAATTTTCTAGTATATGAGGCAAATACTTTGTGTTCTTCGGTCCCTACCAGCATCTCACAAAATGCACACCAGAAGATTAAGGTAAGTGAACATGTTTGGCCAACAATGCAACAATACATAAGCTTGGAATAGTTGAAACCGAGATCCTTCATTGGTTCTACTGCCCTTGTAGTTTATTATAGGGCTGTTATAATTCTTATCTATGAAGTACTTTCTATACAACTCTAGCTAGAGCATATGTAACTATTGTTGTAGTACATGAAGCAGAGCATTAGCGCTGCGTGCAGAAGAGTCTCGAGCATGTACACATCTGTGTTCAATGAGTAAGGCACTAGACCCCATCCCCAGGACTAATAAAAAGAAAGCAGGGCTTAGAGTTCTGGTGTAGCATAGGAGTGGTAGAGCATGTGCAAGAAATCCTCAGTACCACATATGAAAACATGATCCACATAATACCAAAATGTTGGATTAATTGAAACGATAATATTGTGGCCAGTTTTTCTGCTCTTTTTTGTTTTCTTTGTGTATTATATTTGTTTTTAAATATTTTTTTGCAATTACATAATAAATACATGTAACTATCATTGGAAGACCATCAAAGTTCTTCTTGGATTCTTTGTAGTAGAGGTAATAGGTTGTATTATTTATATGCAACTTAATTCTAATAGTGTGCTTTCCCCCAAGTCACCCTTCTTTTGTGGTTATCATTCAAGCTCCCAAAATTTGAACTAAATAAAGTTGAATGTATCTGAAGAGTTTTCGTCTTTATTACCTTTCTTGTACAAATGTACCTATTTCAGTGCTGAGATGTTGGGCTTTTCCTTCTGTTGATGATAGACAGCAAGCACTGTTTGTTTCTCCTGCTTATGTTTTCATGAGATTAGAGAGGAACGGAAAGCAGCTTTAAAGAGCTGAGGGGGGCCTTGATAAGACGGGCAGGTACTTTGGTTTTTAAAAACATGATGTATTTTTATTTTTTACATGTGAGTGTTTTGCCTGCATGTATGTATGTGCACAGCATGCTTGTTCACAGAGACCAGAAGAGGGCATCAGCTCTCCTGAAACTGGACTTACAGAGAGTTGCAAGCCGCCATGTGGGTGTGGGGAACAGAACCCAAGTCTCTACAGGAGCCCAGGACTCTTAATCATTGAGCCAGTTCTGCAGCCCCAGTTCTTGCTTTTCTTCGCTCGCTGCGTGAACCATTTTATCTGGCAGTAGACCTAGCCCTAGATCATCAGCTAAGGGGCATTTTTACATAGTTCCTACCTGTTAAGTTTTCTTCTGGTTCTCAGTGGAAGAGTATTTGAGACACAGTTTTTTGTTTGTTTGTTTGTTTGTTTTGTATGTTCATGTTTGAGATGGGTTCTCACATGTAGATCAAACTGGCCTATAACTCAGAGATCTGTCTATCTCTGCCAGTAGGCATTAAAGATCTGCACCACCACACCTAGTCTTAAAGAACAGTATTTTAAAATTATAGTAAGGTACACTTTAAAAAAAAAAGATTGACTGTTTGTAACTATGTGTCTGCGTTGGTGTCCATGGAGGCTAGACAGATTACAGAGATACTTATTTCTATCTTTAGAGGATAGACAAGAGGCATGGATATAACCTACAGTTGCTCTTATCTTTTGAGCAGCTATCATCTTGATTAAGAGCTTAAATAGTAAAACTCTAGAGCTCAGGATACTTGCTGCTCAAGCCACAGAACCTGCAGCATCCTTCCCCTACCGCAGATACCCATAGGCACCCTACTAACACTAAAACTCTAGCTGGCAGACTGGAGAAGTACCCACTTTAAAGCAGGTATTGGTGGCCATACATTATGTCCTTCTCCCATGTCCCTGCCTCCTGCCCTGGAATCTAGTGAGCCCAGCTACAGGCTTGTGCTGTGACACTGCCCCCACCCTCAGGAAGATACGAGAAGAGGCCGTCACCATACAGGCCCTGATTTCCTCCCTCCAGTGCCCCAGCCATGCTGTCTGTCAGTGCATGGGCTTGAACTGCCAGAACAGCCACACGGCCACCCATGCCGCTGTCTCTCTGTCCATGAAAGCATTGGTAACTTTTCTAATAAACTTCTTTCTCTGTGTCCCCTGAAGCCACACCTGAAATCTGTCACCACCATTACTTGTGTTACTGGTTTTAATCTTCAGAACACCAGAGTATGGCGGGCTGAGTTTCCTTGCCTGTATGAGCTTCTGCACAGCTTCCCTACCTACTCTGCAGTCTTAGACCCTTAAAACCCATGCGAACAGCTCTACCCAGATTCACTTAGTCTGTTTTACCTTTTAGTCTCACTGTGTAATGTTTGTACTGATAAGATATAAAAAAAAATTTTTTTTTAGTTTTAAAGTGGGATGGATATAAGTTGAGATGATGCGATAGTAAGAATTTCAATGTAATCATAAACTCCTGTTAGTTTCCTTCCCTTAGTTTATATTCCTTGCCTTAAAAATAAATCTGTGATGCTAATGTATTTCAAGTATTTAATGTTGGCTGTGCCTCTTACATTTTCATTCGTAATTTTCAGTCTTGCTTTGTAACTACACACTGTGCAATTGCATCTTAGCATTGCATGTGTATTTCTATAGCCTGCCATTTGAAATATTTTCACACAACTTTATTAACTCATCTCAGTGCCACCTAATACTGTACAAATCGATCTGATGTGATTTAGTGAAGCATTCTTTATTGGGTTGTGATTATAGTTAAGGCTGCAGAAAACCTGTGTGAAGCCTCATTTTCCGATGGGTTTTTAAAGTGTACAAATTGCATACACTAGCAAGATTTTGCTGAAAGGACCCAAATATAGCTGTCTCTTGTGAGACTATGCCGGAGCCTAGCAAACACAGGAGTGGATGTTCACAGTCAGCTATTGGATGTATCACAGGGCTCCCAATGGAGAAGCTAGAGAAAGTACCCAAGGAGCTAAAGGGATCTGCAACCCTATAGTTGGAACAACATGATGAACTAACCACTACCCCGGAGCTCTTGTCTCTAGCTGCATATGTATCGAAAGATGGCCTAGTCGGCCATCACTGGAAAGAGAGGCCCATTGGACTTGCAAACTTTATATGCCCCAATATAGGGGAATGCCAGGGCCAAAAGAATGGGAATGGGTGGGTAGGGAAGTGGGGGGCAGTATGGGGGACTCTTGGGATAGCATTGGAAATGTAATTGAGGAAAATATGTAATAAAAAATATTAAAAATAAATAAAAAAAATAAAAAAAAAATAAAGTGTACAATTTATAACTTCATGATTAAGTTTTGGCTTTACTCAAACTTCCCCCAGAGTATTGAGGATTAGCTTGCAGTGAACTAGTGCTAGGTGCTCAGGTTCATGATCAGAGTGAAGTCTAATGTCTCCCTCCTTTATCTTTGAATAGCTGGATAGAACCTACACTGGCCTACAGACGCTGGGTGCAGAGACGGTAGGTACCATTGCTCAGCCCTGTGTGGGGGAAGGTGGTGTGCTCATGCAGGTGTGTGGGCGTGCATTTGGGTGTATGTGTGTGTGTATGCATATGTGCATGCTGTGCTCAGGTCATATGTGTAGGACAGGGCCACACCCTATAGTCTAGGCTCACCTCAAATCCAAACTTTCTATCTTAGCCTCTTGAGTGCTAGGACTTGCAACCACCCCAGCTGACTATTATTATTATTTTTATTTTATTTTATTTTTGGTCTTTCAAGACAGGGTTTCTCTGTGTAGCCCTGGCTGTCCTGGAACTCACTTTGTAGACCAGGCTGGCCTCGAACTCAGAAATCCGCCTGCCTCTTACCTCCTGAGTGCTGAGATTAAAGGCGTGCGCCACCACCGCCCGGCTTATTATTGTTATTTAACAACAACAAAAATGAGTATTGATCTCTCTTTTTTTGAGTTGATTTTTTTTTTCTTGGCCACCCCACCCAGTGTGTTTTCTTTTTCTTTTTTTCTAATTTTTTGGTTTAAAATATGACAAAAATTTTAGGATCTGAACCATTTTCAGCATGTAAGTCAGTGACATGAAATATGCTCACAGTGATGTCAGCCATCTCCTGAGCTTTTCTCATCTTCTAAGTCCATAACTACTAAGTTACCCCACCACTTTCCTTTTTTGTCCGTGTGAACTTGCCTCCTTTACGTGATTGGCCTCACAGTGCCCTTGGCTTCATTTCACTGCCTTGCTGCAGGGCATGCAGGGCTTGGCCATTTATAGGAGGCATTAGAATCCATTCCCCCTTTTGGAGATTTATCTTTATATTTTTAATTTGTATGAGCATTCTACCTGCGGTCAATGACATGTGTTCGTGGTTGGCCTTGGGGACCAGATTGAGGGTGTTAAATCCCCTGGAACTAAAATTAAAGACACTTGTGAGCCACCATGCAGGTGCTGGGACCTGAACAAAGGTCCTCTGCAAGTGCAACAAGGGTTTGTTTGTGTTTTGTTTTGTTTTGTTTTTTAAGATTGACTGTACTTTTAATCTTGTATATGTGTACATCTGAATATGTGCTGCTTGTCTATGGGTTCCCATAGAGGCCAGAAGGTTCAATCCCCTGGAGCTGGACTCGGATCCTCTGAAAGAGCAATACCTGTTCTTAACCACAGAGCCACCTTTCCTGCCCCTTAAGCTTTTTAGATTTGTATTTATATATGTGAACGTTTGGCCTTGATGTATGTGCACCGCTCGTGTGAAGAAGGCATCAGATCCCTCGGAACTGGACTTGCTCAAAGTTGTTAAGTAACATGTGAGAGCTGGTAGCTGATCCCAGTTATCTAAGAGCAGTGAGCACTGCTAACCAGCGGGGCCTGTCCTGCTCTCCTCTCCCTCCGTTTGTATGTGCCTGTGTTCATGAACACTTGGATGGAATCTGCCTTTTGGCTGTTGTAATAATGGTGCTCTGGATAGAGGCTTACAGAGAGCGGTTGGTTTCCTTTTTCAGTTCATATAGGCATATCCCCAGAAGTGAAATTACATCTAATGATAATGCTATTTTCAGTTTTTTGAATAAGTACTATAGTATTTTCTATGGCATCTTTCTATGGAATTTTATATTGCCCCCACAAGTATGGAGTCTACATTGTCCACATCTTTTTTAGTACTTGTTATTTTTCTGGTTTTAAATTATAGGTAGTCACCATTACAGTTGTGAAGTGGTTGGCATTTTAAAATTACTAGCAATATCAAGCATTATCTTTATGGGCTTGCTGTCTGTTAGTATTTTCTTGCAAGGCCTTTACCCACTTAGTCATCTCCTTTGCTCATTTTGAGCCCTTTTGTGTAGGTACTTGGTTAAATTTGTTATAAGTTCCAACTTATTTGTATGTGGATGCCCAGTTTTCCTAGCCCCATTTATTGAAAAGACTGGCCTTTTTATTCCAGAGTGATTGAACACTTGGCATGCCTGTAATTTATTCCATTGGTCCAGGTGTCTGTTTTATTGTTTTAAATACTGTTTAATAACTAATGCTTTGTAATAAGTTTTGGAACTCAGAAAATATAAGACCTCCAGTTTTATCCTATACCCTTGTGCTTTTATTGTATATCTGCAGTTAGTCTACCCAGCTAGGTAATGTAAAGTTTGTAGCAGTGCACTTATGATACCAGAAGACTTTTATTGAGTGCCTTCGGTGTGCTTTCCATGGTCAGATACTAGGACTGAAGAGATGACTAAGATAACTTATTTTTGAGGATGTACTCTGATGTTCTTGAGCATAAGGATAGTGACAACTTGGAGAGGAAGGACTTATACGTCATCTAACAGCTCCCAAGTCATACTTCAGTGGTCCTCAACCTTCTCATGCTGTGACCCTTTAATAACAGTTCTTCATGTTGTGGTGACCCCCAACCATAAAATTATTTTCTTTTTTTTTTTGTTTTTTGTTTTTTGAGACAGGGTTTCTCTGTGTAGCCCTGGCTGTCCTGGAACTCACTCTGTAGACCAGGCTGGCCTCGAACTCAGAAATCTGCCTGCCTCTGCCTCCCGAGTGCTGGGATTAAAGGCGTGCGCCACCACGCCCGGCTTTCATAAAATTATTTTCATTGCTACTTCCTAACTGTACTTTTGCTACTGTTGTGAGTCATTATGTAAATATCTGCTATTGAGACTACTGAGGCAGCTCCTGTGAAAGGGTCATTGACCCACCCTAGGGGGTTGCAACCACAGGTTGAGAACCACTGCCACAGCTCATTACTGAAGAAAGTTAGGGCAGGAGCTCAAGCACAAGCGAGGAATTAGGAACTTAAGCAGAAACCATGGAAGTATACTGCTTCCTACTTTGTCTTTCATGGCGAGCTCAGCCTGTCTTCTTACTTAACTCAGAACTACCAGCCCCGGGATAGATTGCACTGCCCATACTGGGCTGAGCCCTCTGACATCAATCATTAATTCAGAAAATGTTCCACAGGCTTCCCCTAATGGAGGCATGTTCCCAGTTGAGGTTTTCTCTTCCCAGGTGACCCCAGCTTATATTAAGTTAATAAAAAGTAACCAGCACAGACAGTAAACACTAAAAACAAAAGCAGATAAAGACAATTTCAGTTTCACCTACAAATAACTGTGCTGAAGAAGAGCCGCTGGCGAGCCGGGAGCTTATGTTAAGTTGCAGTGGATAGGGAAAGTCTTCCCGAGAGGGTGACCCTTGAGATGTCCTGGCAGGAAGGTGGCCGTAGGGGAAGAATGTTCTAAGAAGTAGAAGCAATGAATGGAAAGACAGGGACTCCACTGAGGTGTCCAGGTATTAGAGTAGAGTGATGAAAATCTAATTCCGTAAATTGCATTGACTGTTGGGATGTGGCAACACTCCTTTGTTTTCTGTTCGGAGCTCAAGCCCCATCACACTGATGATGGACTCAAGCCTCCTTGTTCCCCACTGTGTAGGTGGTGGATGTCGAGCTTCGTCGGCACTCGCTTGGTGAAGACTACGTTTATCCTCAGTCGTCGGAATCTGACGTATCTGATGCCCCGCCTCCAACCCTGACGATTCCAGCCCCCGTGAAAGCCTCACCTGTGCCACAGTCCCCTGAGCCAGCTGCTGCTGCCCCTGGGGGAGAAGGTAATGCGGGCCTCTTTGCCGGAAGGATCACTCCCTGGGTGTTTTTCTCATGTGGCGAGCCTCTAGCTCACAGTTCTACTATGAAAATAGCTAAACTTAAGCTCGTCTCGGTAATAAGTTTTTCATAAATTTCTACATTTTAGAAGAGTAAAAAGACCGTAATAATCATTGAATTTTTATCCTTTTAAAACATTTTACTTTGTTTAATGTACATGAATGCTTTGGCTATATATATGTCTGTTCCCCACATGCACACCCTGTGCTCACAGAAGCCAGAAGAGGGCGTCAGGTCTCCTAGAGCTGGAGCTGCAGATGGTTGTGAGCCATCTTGTGGATGGTGGGAGTCAATCCCAGGTAGTCAGTGACTCAGCTTCTGGGTTGCAACTCCTGGGGGTGGTCAACCAGGGTTTTTAAAGCAGAGCCATTTCCAGCCCCTACATTTTTATCCTTTGCTGAGAACTTTCTGGTTCAGGTTCAGATTGTGTGAATAGGAGACTTTAATGTTACATATTTAGTCTTCTGTAAAAAAAAGTAATATTCAACATCAACATTTCATCTTATTTTATGATGTTTTATCATTCAATAAGAATATAAACGTGTTAATGTTCATTTAAGTTTTTATATATAAGCAGTTGATTCCCAGGTAAACCTGGGGGGTTAACCTGCTCAGGTAAGCCTGAGGAGGGTAGAAAAGCTGGCTCAGCTATAATGAGCCTTGTATGCAAGCATGAGGACCTGAATTCAGATGCCCAGTCAACGTAAAAGCTAGATAAACAGTATATATCTGTAACCCTTCCCTGGGGTCCAGAGACAGGCAGGCCCTTGGAGCTCACTGGCCAAGCAGTGTAGCCAAATCGGTGAGCTCCACGTTCAGTGAGAGCAACTGAAGAAGGCACCTGCATCAACCACATGCATGTACACACACACACACACACACACAGCCCTGTCTGAAAACTCCTTTAAAGACTTCCTCAGAGGTACTTGTCTGAGTGACTCCAAATTTAGTCAAGTTGGCAATGGGAATTAACAATCAGATGTCTGTTCTCTGTCACCTTGACTTACAAATGCATTGATTTTTAGATTATTTTATGTGTGAGTGTTTTGGTTCTATATATGTATGTGCACCATATGAATGCTTGGTTCCCATAGAGAGCAGAAGAGAGTTCAGACCCCTGGAACTGAAGTTATGGGCGTGAGTGCTGGGTACTGACTCGGGGTTGTGAAGAGAACAGTGCTCTTAACTGCTGAGCCATCATCTCTCCAGCTCCAACATTATTTTTGAACCCTTACTGTATATCCCTCAAGGGCATATATTCATCTCAGAATGAAAATGCAGGAGTCCTCAAGAGTCTCCAAAGTTTGTTTGTTTGTTTTTTTGGTTTTTATCCTTATACAGTAATTCATTTTGGGTTTTTATGACATGGTTTCTTTGTGCAGCCCTGGCTGTCCTGGAACTTCCTCAGTCAACCAGGCTGGCCTCAAACTCACAAAGATCTGCCTGTCTCTACCTCCGAGTGCTGTGAGTTTTTAAATTTATTTTGATGTATGTATATTGCTGTGTGTGTACACTTATGCGCAGGAGCCCACTAAGTCAAGAAGAGTGTCAAATTCCTTGAAGCTGGAGTTAACAGCAGTTGTGAGCTGCCCAGTGTGGGTGTTGACTCAATCTTTGGTCCTCTGCAAGAGAAGCTAATACTCTTAACCATTAAGGCCTCTCTGGCCTCATGAAGCTCCAAAGCTTTAACAGTCTTAACAGTGCTCAAAAGCCCCAATTCAGAGTCTCTTCTCAATTGGACCATGTATAATCAAAAAACACGTACTATAAACTAGTGTACAGTGGTACAGAGTGAACACTCTCATTCCAAACGGGAGGAATAAAGGCCTAACACAGAAATACTGAACCAAAGCAAATACCAAATCCTATAGTTCTGTATCTGTCATCTGGGCTCCAACAACCTTGAGTCCTGTCTATGTCCTACGTCCTGTTTCCAGTCCCTATACCTTTTGGAGTTTGCATGCTTGAAAAATCAGCACCATGTGGATACTGCCTGGTTTTGCTGCCAGTTTGAGATATAGCCTGACACCTTTGGACCATAGCTCCAGCAGCCTGCGTGGTCTTGAACAGGACTTCTGTAGGCTTTGTCTTTTCAGGTTTTGCAATGACTTTGCTTCTTTAGCCCTCCACGGGTGGAGTCCCATATTCTAGGCCATATTCCTATCATCCGGGCGCAAGTATGAGGCTATACCTTCGTGATGTTAGCCTCCTTTACAGTGGCTGCTGCCTTGAGAGCACCAGGTCTGTTTCCTGAGCTCATGCCCTTAACTCACCAAACTCACACTTTCTGACTCTGAACTTTCATCGTCGACCTCAGCACACACAGTGAATGAGGCCTCGCTGCAGCCTGAGAGTTGCATTACTTTACTCTTTCCTCTGCCAGCCAACTCAGTCTGAGCCAACCTCACGCAGATCACCAGGGCTGGGATAGGAAGCAGCCAGGGTTAGTAGTGGTTTTAGTTTTGGTTGTGTGTTTACTTACTGGAGTATAACACACAACAGCTTCTAATCCAGTTCTCAGCAGAGTCCTTAGTCTCCTCTTAAGCCCCATGAACACATTCTTCTGCCTGCCAGCATCTGATCCTCTGTAGTCCCACCAGAGCAGCCTTTATCTTAGACTCTGGTCACAGCATCATCCTAGGGCTTTGATAGCCACAGACCCAAACTCTCTCTCATTCCTCCTACATGCTAGTCCCAAGGCCTGTGAAGCAAGGTCAAGTTCATCTCGCCAGTGACCGTCCTGCTGGTCCCTGGTGTTGCTGGAACTCTGTGTTAATGACTTGTCACTGACCAGGGGGATGCTGCCACTCACATTCAGAGTGGGAAGTCTCTTAGTTAAACTTCTCTGGAAATTCCCTCAGATACACAGGTGTGTCTTAGTGACCTGAGTCAGGTTGACAAACAAAGGTCAACTATCACATCACTGATTATTTTACCTAAGTTAGCAGTCTGAGCACAGGATTTACTTTCTACCAAAAATATCTAAGGGGATAAATGATATTTATTTTATTCTGGCAATTGTTTTAAGTGGGTTTTGAATCAATATTGAATAATGTGGTAATAGGGTTTTTTCCTGATAATCTAATCCTTTTTTTAAAAATTGGATATTTTCTTTATTTGCATTTAAAATGTATTCCCCTTTCCAGGTCTCCCCTTCAGAACCCCCCTATCCCATTCCCCCTCCCCCTGCCTCTATGAGGGTGCTTACCCACCTACTCCCACCTTCCAACCCTGTCATTCCCCTACACTGGGGCATCGAACACTGTTGCTCCTCTATGGGGCTGCAAACCCCCTCAGCTCCTTCAGTCTTTTCTCCAACTTCTCCACTGGGGACTCTGCACTCAGTCCAATGGTTGGCTGCAAGCATCCACCTCTATATTTGTCAGGCTCTGGCAGAGCCTCTCAGGAGACAGCCATATCAGGCTCCCTCAGCAAGCACTTCCTGGCACCCACAGTATAGTCCGGGTTTGGTGACTGTATATGGGATGGCTAATATCCACTTATCAGTGAGTGCATACCTTGTGTGTTCTTTTGTGACTGAGTTTACCTCACTCAGGATATTTTCAAGTTCTATCCATTTGCTGCAAATTTCGTGAAGTCATTGTTTTTAAAAGCTGAGTAGTATTCCATTGTGTAAATGTACCAACAGAGAGATTTCCAAAGTAGTTGTACCAGCTTGCAATCTCACCAGCAATGGAAGAGTGTTCCTCTTTCTCCACATCCTTGCCAGCATCTGTGGTCACCTGAGTTTTTCTGGCTGGTGTGAGGTGGAATCTCATGGTTGTTTTGATTTGCATTTCCCTGATAGCTAAGTATGTTGAACATTTCTTTAGGTGCTTCTCCGCCATTCGAGTTTCCTCAGTTGAAAATTCTTTTTAGTGAGAATTTTATTGAGTATTTTTGCATTGATGTTCATAGGGAAATTGTCCTGAAATTCTCGTACTTTGTTGGGTCTTTGTGTGGTTTTGGTATCAGCGTAACTGTGGCTTCATAGAACAAATTATGTGGTGTTCCTTCTGTTTCTATTTTGTGGAATAGTTTGAAGAGTATAGGTATTAGATCTTCTTTGAAGGTCTGATAGAATTCTATTCAAAACCCATCTAGTCCTGGGCTTTTTTTGGTTGGGATACTTCTGATGACTGCTTCTATTTTTTAGGGATTATGGGACTGTTTATATAGTTTATCTGATCCTGATTTAACTTTGGTATTTGGTATCTGTCTAGAAAATTGTCCATTTCATTCCAGATTTTCTAATTTTGTTGAATATAGACTTTTGAAGTAGGATCTGATGATTTTTTTTTTTTTTTACTTTTCTCGGTTTCTGTTGTTATGTCTCCCTTTTCATTTCTGATTTTGTTAATTTGTATACTGTCTCTGTGCCCTCTAGTTAGTCTGGCTAAAGGTTTATCTATCTTGTTGATTTTCTCAAAGAACCAGCTACTGGTTTTGTTAATTCTTTTTGTTTCTGTTAGGTTGATTTCAGCCCTGAGTTTGATTATTTCCTGCTGTCTAGTTCTCTTGGGTGTATTTGCTTCTTTTTGTTCTAGAGCTTTCAGGTGTGCTGTTAAGATGCTAGTGTATAGCAGGGCATGGTGGCGCATGCCTTTAATCCCAGCACTCGGGAGGCAGAGGCAGGTGGATTTCTGAGTTCGAGGCCAGCCTGTTCTACAGAGTGAGTTCCAGGACAGCCAGGGCTACACAGAGAAACCCTGTCTCAAAAAAAAACAAAAAACAAAACAACAAAAAAAAAAAATGATTGTGGGGCTGGTGAGATGGCTCAGTGGGTAAGAGCACCCGACTGCTCTTCCAAAGGTCCAGAGTTCAAATCCCAGCAACCACATGATGGCTCACAACCATCCGTAACGAGATCTGGCGCCCTCTTCTGGAGTGTCTGAAGACAGCTACAGTGTACTTACATATAATAAATAAATCTTTAAAAAAAAAAAAATGATTATGTATGCTCTCTCCAGTTTCTTTTTGGAGACACTCAGAGCTAGGAATTTTCCTGTTAGCACTGTTTTCATTGTGTTCCATAAGTTTGGGTATGTTGTGCCTTCATTTTCATTAAATTGTAAAAACATCTTTAATTTCTTTATTTCCTTCTTAACCAAGTTATTGAATCAGGAGTTGCTCAGCGTCCATGTTTATGTGGGCTCTCTGTTATTTTAGTTGTTAATGAAGACCAGCCTTAGTGATCTTCTACGTGGTGATCTGACAGGATGCATGGAATTATGTCAAGCTTCTTGTATCTGTTGAGGCCTGTTTGTGACTGGTTATATGTACAATTTTGGGGAAGGTACCATGAGGTGCTGAGAAGAAGGTATATTCTTTTGTTTTAGGATGAGATGTTCTATAGATATCTGTTAAATCTATTTGGTCCATAACTTCTGTTAGTTTAGTTGTGTCTCTGTTTAGTTTCTGTTTCCGTGATCTGTCCAGTGGTGAAAGTAGGGTGTTGAAGTCTCCCACTAATGTGTGCTTTGAGAGCTAGTAAAGTTTCTTTTATGAATGTGGGTGCCCTTGCATTTGGAGCATAGATGTTCAGAATTGAGAGTCCTTCTTGGTAGATTTTTCCTTTGACAAATATGAAGTATACTTTCTTATCCTTTTTTATAACTTTTGGTTGAACGTTAGTTTTATTCAATATTAGAATGGCTACTCCAGCTTGTTTCTTGGGACCATTTGTTTGGAAAATTGTTTTCCAGCCTTTTACTCTGAGGTAGTGTCTTTGTCACTGAGGGGTGTTCCCTGTATGCTGCAAAGTGCTGGGTCCTGTTTACATATCCAGTCTGTTAGTCTATGTCTTTTTATTGGGGAATTGAGTCCATTGATGTTAAGAGATATTAAGGAGTAGTGATTTTTTTCCTTAAAGATTTATTTTATTTTATGTATGTGAGTATACTGTAGCTGTAGAGATGGTTTTGTTCAATTCTTTCACCTGTTTGGTTGTGTTTTCCTGGAATTCTTTAAGGAATTTTTGTGTTTCCTCTTTAAGGGCTTCTTCCTGTGTAACTGTTCTGTATTTCTTCAAGGGAGTTATTTATGTCCTCCTTAAAGCCCTCTATCATCATCATGAAATGTGATTTTAAATCAGAGTCTTGCTTTTCTGATGTGTTGGGTATCCAGGGCTCGCTGTAGTGGGAGAACTGGGTTCTGATGATGCCAGGTAGCCTTGGTTTCTGTTGCTTATGTTCTTTCCCTTGCCTCTCTCACCATTGGTTATGTCTGGTGTTAGCTGGCCTTACTGTCTCTGACTGTGGCTTGTCCCCCCTGTAAGCCTGTGTGTCAGCACTCCTTGGAGACCACTTCTCTCCAGTAGGAATCTGGGTATGGAGAGCTGAGGCACAGGGTCAGCTCTGGGGTGCAGATGGAAACCGGAAAGATCCTTCCCCTGGCTGTTTCTCGGTTTCTGTGTCCTGATAGCTCTGGGTGGGTCCCTCTTGGGCCAGGAATTTGAGCAGAGTGGTGGTCTTACCTGTCCTCACAGGTGTAGCGACCCTCCTTGGAGACCAGATCTCTCCTGGGGGCATTTGAGTACGGAGTGCTATGGCACAGGATCAGCTCTGGGTGCAAACGGAAACAGGAAGGATCCTGCCCCAGGCTCCTCCTCAGTTCCTGTGTCCTGAGGGTTCCAGGTGGGTCCCTCTGAGTAGAAATGATGGTCTTAACTGTACTCACAGGTGTGTCTGCACTTCTGGGAGACCAGCTCTCTCCCCAGAGGTATTTGGTTGTGGAGCGCTGTGACACAGGCTCCAACAGTTTTGTTTATTTCCCAAAGCTGGAAGATGTTTCCGTGTAATTGATAATATCATGTCATTACATTTCAAACAGGATTCCCAGAGAGCACCGAAGCTGAGAGACACAGTACATTTTATTCTTTACCATCTTCGTTGGAAAGAACACCCACTAAAGTGACAACAGCACAGAAGGTCACCTTCAGTTCACATGGGAATTCTGCCTTTCAGCCTATCGCATCAAGCTGCAAAATTGTGCCACAAAGTCAGGTGCCTAATCCCGAGTCACCTGGCAAGTCCTTTCAGCCAATCACCATGAGCTGTAAGATTGTCTCAGGTATGCAGAGCAGGTGCTGGAGATAATGTGGGTGGCTCTTACTAGGTAGGGAAATCAGACTATCAAACTGGCCTGGAAATTTCTGTGTAGTACCGTCGGGCCAGGACCTCAGGGTGTTCCTTGCCCAGCCTTGCAAATGCTGAGATTACAGTGAGAACCACCATCCCCAGCTCGGAGATGCTTCTACACTGCCATGTGTATCAAAGGGCAGTCAACCACTGTTGGTAGGCAAAGCTGTCCCAAAGAAAAGCACAAGTCTTTTAAATGGAACAAATTTCTGAATAGGGTGAAGAAATGAGGTCCAAGGTATTTATTCCAGTTTTCCCCTGGCAAATGTGTGTTCTGCTGTATTTTAAGGTTAGAGTTGAGTTTGGAGAGAAAGAGAAATCTTTGACTTCCTCTAAGGGTTGAGTTGGTGTGGCATTGAATTGCCTTTTATTTTTCTCTATCCATTGCTAGAGCATTGTTGATTTTATGAGCAGTCATTCTGAGACTTCCATTTTGCTGAGGGCTTTTTTGTTTGTTTTGTTTTGTTTTGTTTTCCTTTTTTTTGTTTTTGTTTTGTTTTTTTTAATTAGGTATTTTCCTCAATTACATTTCCAATGCTATCCAAAAAGTCCCCAATACACTCCCCCCCCCCACCCACCCACCCCTTGCTGAGGGCTTTTATCATGTGACAATTTCACATTTATACCAAAAGGACTAATGGTAGCATACTTACTGTTGGCTGTACTTCAGGAAAGACAGGAAGGGGCAGTTGAAAATGTCTTAAGTAGGGAGAACACTTCTTTGTAATTTTATTTCATATGTTTGAATGTTGTAGCTGCTTGTATATTTGTGTATCATGTGTATGCCTGTGGAGGCCAGGAGAAGATATTTTTTATCCCCTGGAATTGAAGTTGCAGGTCACTGTGAACCACCATATGGGTGCTGTGAACTGAATCTGTGTCTTCTGTAAGAGCCACCAGTGTTCCTAATTTCTGAGCTATGTCTCCAGCCCCTCTGTATAAATTTTAAAAGGAGGCAAATGGGAATATTTACTGTTGTTCGTGGATAGCTAAGCAAAACTACAATACAGATCTTTATACAATCCATAGAGGGTAACAATCCTGTAATTTAATCTGCTACCAAGAAATTTGAAATAAAATGTTTCAGAAGTGGAGTAGACTGAACATATAAATTGATTTGAGGTTCAGAGAAATTTGCAGAGGACAAGTTCCGTGGGTTGGGGTAGGTAATTAAGTGTGTTTAGCTGTGCGTGAGTAGAGTTTGGGAATACTGTTTGGGGTTCTGCCTATGACATACATAGTCCTGATAGAGATTCTGTCTATTGTAAATAAATTTCACATTTTCCTATTCTAAATATATTCCAAATCAAAACACATAATTCCTCAACCTAGCTATTTCCTGACTGATTTTCTTTGAACATTCAGTGTTATAAATACTAGCCTATGAGATTAAGAGATTTATCATACCAAAGTACAGTAGTGTTCTACATTATGAATATAAAACACTGCTTTTTGGATTTTTTTAAATATAAAAATATATTTACCTTATTCCATGTCATCCCTCCAGCCCTTCCCATGTGTTCATGACCTTTTATTTTTTTAATTATTGTTGTGTGCATAAGGGTGTGTGTGTGTGTGTGTGTGTGTGTGTGTGTGTAATTATATTAAATGTGAACTGTTGAGTCTCTTTAGTGTTGCTTATGTGTATATTTTTGGGGTTGATCAGGTAAGATTGGCTAGAAATGTAGGGTGTTCATGCCTGGGAAAGAGCTTTCTTGGCAGTCTTTAGTTGCCTATGTTCTTCATCTAGGGTGAGGCCCCTCATAGTTCTCTCCATTTATGTTGTTTAAGTAACTGTATTGTTGGATTTCGAAGCCTAAGCTAATGTGTAACAGCAATCGTTTGTTTGTTTGTTTGTTTGTTTGTTTTCAAAACAGGGCTTCTTTGTGTAGCCCTAGCTGATTGGAACTTGCTCTGTAGACTAGGCTGGCCTCAAACTCACAGAGATCTGGTCTACCTCTGCCTCCCAAGTGCTGATTTTAAAGATGTGTGCCACCACCACCTGGCATGTAACTGTAATCTTATAAATTATGTGTTCTTCATGTCTCTGACCCAGTACATTCGTGGTTGTATGTGTGTTTGTGTGAATGTTGTTATGGTCATTTGCCAAAAACAAAATACTGGTTAAAAGCAATCCCATAAAATGAATATTTACTATAAGTGCTGAACAAAAGATCTGAATCTTGCTTGTTAGTGTTTGCTTGTTATCCCAGTCAGTTGGAGTCGGTTGGAGTTGGTGACTTCATCCCTTACAAAACTTAAAGCTTTATATAAGTACCCCTCATTTCTTCCCCATGTGATACATTCTGTGCTGTTTAATAAAAGTGAAAAAGGAGCCTTTGTTAGGGACAGACACACAGGGACAGATTCAGAGCCATACAACAGACAGTAGACAATGGAAGACTGAAAGAGAAAAAAAGTAGAGAAATCCAGTCTGGGCTGGCTTTTGGTCATTGACACCAAAAGAGAATGCAAAGATTTCTTTCCTCCAACTCACAAGAATCCTTCTGACTCCTTAGTGCTGGGATTAAAAGCATAAGCTACCACACCTGGCCTACTTTTTGACTTTTAGTGTGCATGCCAGGGGATCTTGTTAAAATGCAGACTTACTTTCAGTAGGGATTAAGGGTAGGCCCAGAGAATATTTATTTTTTGAGACAGAGTCTCATTGTGTATGTCTAACTGGCCTGGAACTCAATATGTACAGCAAGCTAGCTTTAAACTCACATAGATCTGCCTGCCTTTGCTTCCTGAGTGCTGGGATCAAGGCATGTGCTACCTCAACTGGCCTCAGAATTATTTCTTTTTTTAACTTTTTCCTTTAAAATTGTTATGTGTAGGAGCGTTTTGCCTGTATGTATGTATGTCTAGGAACCACAGATAAGCAGTGCCCATGGAGATCAGAAGAAGGCTTTAGATCCCCTGGAACGTGAGCTGCCATGTGGGTGCTGGAAATTGAACACTCAAGCCCTCAGGATGAGTAACAAGTCAAGAACTCTTAACAGCGGAGCCATCTCTCTAGCCTCAGAATGTGTTTCTAGTTAGTTGCTCAGTTTGCTGACCCTGGTCTTGAAATGATCCTGGTTATCCAAGTGCACAGTGTAAAACTGGACTACCTGGTGCAGCCACACTGGTGCAGCCCCTGCTCAGTATCTGAGATGCTGGGCCTGTTCTCTCTTCTGATTATGTCTTTGGCATCTTCCTATCTAATTTCTGTTTATTTTGTTTCTCTCCTTTCTTTAATTAACAAAGGTTCTCCAATATCAACTCCAAGTCCATCACCATTACCTCGCACACCAACTTCCACTCCAGTTCATTTGAAGCAAGGCACTACCAGTTCTGGTGTCAGCAACCCTCATGTTATTGTGGATAAGCCTGGGCAGGTCATTGGGGCCTCCACTCCAAGTACAGGTATGGATAAGCACTATTAGTATCACCTGAAGAGTTTGATCTTTTATTAATGATAAAATCCCAGCATGAACCCTCCATCTGTAGTAAGTGTATATAAATGGAAGCCCATACTGTTTCTCTGAGGAAGAGTCACTGTGGGTGAAAGTGCAGTGTTTAGGAATTAGAATCCTGTCTGCAGTCTCCGCACCATCCCTAAGGTTCGCCACAGCTCCATGGTACCAATCAGGTTTCTGGGCTTGGTCTTGGTTTTTAGTATTCTTTTAAACCCTTGTATCCATTTCTTCATTTGCCCCATGTTTTTTTTTTTTTTGCACATGCTCCTCAGGTGTAATCTTCCCTGGTTAAGGGAAATAGGAATAGAGAAATAAAAATGAATGATTTTAAAGAAATGAGGCTGTTTCCCACCCCACACATTGCTATATATAGTGGACTTCCACATAGGTGTTCTGTTTTGTTTTTAAGCTTAGGTTTTAGAGTGGTTTACATGTAGAGATCATTTGAAAAGTTCTCCTTCCAGCATATTTACGTATGCTGAGCTGTCTTGGTGGCTACATATTAGTTTTAGGAATCAGCCACAACTCTGAAGAGGCAAGTTTGGTAGGTGAAATAAGTTATGGAATATCTCTTTAGATCTAAACTTATTTACTATTGATGATTAAGTGATTTTTTTTTTAATCAGACATTGTGTAGCTGTGGGATAACACAGGCAGCATTTGGAAACAGGTGCAGTAAAAGTTGGCATTCATCGGAATGTGTGTGTGTGTGTGTGTGTGTGTTTAGACTTTTATGGTTTTGAATCTTCAACCTTTAAAAATGAACAGTAAATAATTGGAAACAAAGAATGGGGGAAATGATTTTAAATTATATCTTGTAAACTTTATTTTGTTGATACATAATTTTTATATCTGTCTTGCTTATCAGGAAGTCCTACAAGCAAGCTCCCAGTGGCCTCTCAGGCTTCCCAAGGAACAGGGTCCCCTATTCCTAAGATTCATGGAAGTAGTTTTTTGACATCTACTGTGAAGGTAAACTGTCCCTGCTTTACTATACTGTGCAGGTAAACTGTCCCTGCTTTACTATACTGTGCAGGTAAACTGTCCCTGCTTTACTATACTGTGCAGGTAAACTGTCCCTGCTTTACTATACTGTGAAGGTAAACTGTCCCTGCTTTACTATACTGTGCAGGTAAACTGTCCCTGCTTTACTATACTGTGAAGTTAAACTGCCCCTGCTTTACTATACTGTGAAGGTAAACTGTCCCTGCTTTACTATACTGTGCAGGTAAACTGTCCCTGCTTTACTATACTGTGAAGGTAAACTGTCCCTGCTTTACTATACTGTGCAGGTAAACTGTCCCTGCTTTACTATACTGTGAAGGTAAACTGTCCCTGCTTTACTATACTGTGAAGGTAAACTGCCCCTGCTTTACTATACTGTGAAGGTAAACTGCCCCTGCTTTACTATACTGTGAAGGTAAACTGTCCCTGCTTTACTATACTGTGAAGGTAAACTGCCCCTGCTTTACTATACTGTGAAGGTAAACTGCCCCTGCTTTACTATACTGTGAAGGTAAACTGCCCCTGCTTTACTATACTGTGAAGGTAAACTGCCCCTGCTTTACTATACTGTGAAGGTAAACTGTCCCTGCTTTACTATACTGTGAAGGTAAACTGCCCCTGCTTTACTATACTGTGAAGGTAAACTGCCCCTGCTTTACTATACTGTGCAGGTAAACTGCCCCTGCTTTACTATACTGTGCAAGCTCAGTGGGGTGCTACCCAAAGACAGCATTTGATCTTGAAGATTATTTCTTACTCACTTTCTTCCTGATACAGAAGACAGTTCTCAGCACATCTCTCAAGTGGTTACCCAGTACGAGTTTGAAATCTCAGAATGGGGAAGAGGCAGCCTTACTTTATTGAAAATACTCCTTGAGAGGCTGGAGAAATGGCTCAGCTGTTCAGAGTGCCTGCTGCTCTTGCAAAGGCCCTGAGTTCAGGTCCCGAAAGCTACATAGCAGCTCATGGCTGCCTGTAACTCCAGCTTCAAAGGATCTAATGCCACTTCTAGCCTTTTTAGGCACTGCACACACATGTGCAGACTCACACAGACACAGACATTCTCTATACAAATGTTTGTCTGGCAGCATGTTTTCTGATGGTACAAGGAGCAAACCTTGTCCCCTTTGCACACATCAGCCTTAGTTAATTAATTTAAAAGTAATTCTTAACCTCTTTAAATAGAGAGTAGTTCAAAATATCACTATCCATAGACATCCGACTTCTTCACCCGCTCAGTATTGGGCCAGAGCACTTCCCTGATTGGCTGCTGTTTTCTCAAGATGGTTATCTTACTCGGAAGCCTTTCAGATGCAGACTGCTGTCTGAGTGGCCCTGAGATGCAAATCTCCTTTAGGGAGTGCCCACCCCAGCAGTTAACATTCCTCTAACTTAGTTGACAGGGATCACAGATGGTTTTCTGATCAAAATGAGGTTTTCTTGGAGTAACTCTCTTGAAAGTCTTACCTCTACCATTTACTTTTTAGTATTTGTTGATGACATTTCATTTTGTAGACAAGTAGTAGTCTTAACTTTAATTATTTTCCTTAAAGTTCAATTTTGGCACATTATCTCTGAGATCTGCTTTTGTCTTTTGTAGTGGAGACAAAAGTCAGTGGTTTTTATCTCACTCTTCTGCTGCTTTCCATTTTCTATTCCCACATCATACCTTTGATGGTTTGCTTGTTTTGTGGTAAGCTTTCACTGTAGTCTAGGCTAGAGCTTGGGACCTTCCTGTCTCCACCTCCTGAGATACAGGGTTACCTTGGTCTAGAGCATTGTTTTCTTATCCTTTTTCTTTCTTTGGAAAATTTATTTTCCAAATGTGAAACTCATTTTACATTTATCTGTATTCCAGATACTGAGTGAATTTTTCAAGACAAGTTGAGAGTATTATAAGAAAAAAAACACAACACTAAAACATCACCATTATTTGTTAGAATAATTTACTTAGTGCCTATGCTTTAGGAATATAAAGCCAAATACAATCCCTGTCCTTTACCATCTGGCTAAAGATCAGACATACGAACCAATAAAGAATCAAATATTAGGAATGGACATAAAGATCAGTTGGTGTGTGTGAAAAGACTTCCTAGGGAGATGCAGTGCTCATATCTATTCACTCCAGATAGAGAACCAGCCACAGATCAAAGTCCACTGTGGTAAACCAGTGAGTTTTTTATTGGGGTTACTTACATGAGTATGGGTGAGGGGTTACTTACAGGGGCAGAAATGACTCCAGAACAGCCGCTTCACCAAGGCCCAGCCCAGGAAGGGCGCTGACTCACAGAAGCAAGGAAACCTGGAGTAGGTTAGACTATCCTTTCCTAGTGACTATGTTAGTCAGGCAGCCTTGCTGGTTTTTCTCCTCCTTGCTGGTCTGGTCTCAGGGCCTTTCCTGAAGCTTGCCTTGTCTGAGAGTGACTCTAAACAGTCTTCCTTGCTCGTTCTGAGAGGGCCCCTCGTGAATCTGCTCAGCTACTTTCAGACATTTGCCTTTGCCTTAGGAACTTCCCTGGAGACAGAGCATGTCAGTCTCCAAGAAACTGCTACCCAACACTGGCAGAGTGCTTCTTCTACATGCACAGAGCTTTGTGTGAGGTTGTAAGCATGTAATCCCAGCACTCGAGAAGTAGAGGCAGGAGCATCAGAAGTTCAAGGTTTTCTTTAGCTAGGTAGTGAAATCAGCCTGGTCTACCTGACACCCTGTCGTATAGGACTGTAACGTTGTTCAGGACACAGATGAGTAACCTTTTGATGAGCTGATTTCCTGGTTTTTCAGGCAGGGTCTCAGTGTTTAGTCCAGGCTAGACTTGAACTAACAGTCCTCCTTTGTCAGCCTCCTGTGCAGTGAGTTACTACTGGTGCTCAGATGGAATTGCATACCTCATTTTTTATTTGCTTTTAAAAAGGAAATTACAGTGAATGTATAG
Organism: Mus caroli; assembly: GCF_978045245.1. Classification (NCBI taxonomy): domain Eukaryota; kingdom Metazoa; phylum Chordata; class Mammalia; order Rodentia; family Muridae; genus Mus; species Mus caroli. The sequence goes on from NW_028227272.1 coordinate 16,964,739, forward strand.
AAGCTTAGAAGATCTATAGCATTGTGGGGTTTTGTTTTGTCATGTGTGTGTGTATGTGTGTGTGTGTGTGTTGCTAGCTGTGGTAGGTTTGTATTAAGTAGATAATACTAATATTACTGTATTAGGTGTACTAAGTGGCTAGAGTATCTGAAATCATCTGTTTGGGCCTGTTATATAATATATAGTAACTGTTTTTACATACAGCAGGAGGATTCTTTATTCGCATCTATGCCACCTCTTTGCCCAATTGGTAGTCACCCTAAAGTGCAGAGCCCCAAAGCTGTGACTGGAGGACTTGGGGCTTTCACAAAGGTGAGTGTGTGCCATAGCCTTGCCTGTGTCCTTCCCACTCTTTAATAGGCCTTAGCTCTGAGATGTGCTCCCGCTTATTTAATGCTGTCCACGTCCTAGGACTCCAGGGACACGGGAGTTCAGAGGTCACGGCCTATTTTGTCTCTCTTTGCTGCCTTCCTACCCAGTCTCTATGACAAGTGACAGAGCAGGGATCAAGTGAGATACTCTTTGCCCCTTTACTAGCTCTTAAGGACTCTTATCTCGTAAAGCATTATTTTACCTTTTTCATGGAGCCTTTCTGTGTACCCAAGCTTGGTTAACCCTGCAGAGACTAGATTCACATTTTCATAGTAGGCCCTTCCTCCTCCTCCCCATGGGATACTTATTCAGTGTCATTGTTTGTTGCAAGGTGATCATCAAACAGGAACCCGGAGAAGCTCCTCATGTGTCCACAACAGGAGCTGCGAACCAGTCAGCATTCCCTCAGTATGTGACCGTGAAAGGGGGTCACATGATAGCTGTGTCTCCTCAAAAGCAGGTCATAAGTGCTGGAGAAGGGACCACTCAGTCACCAAAGATTGCACCCTCCAAGGTTTGTATGGGTTTGGGGTGGGAGAGTCATGTTCAAGAGATAAAGGTTATTTGTCTATATAGTTGGCAGGTGCCAAAATGACTTAGGTTGCTCAAGTTGTTGATCCCATATTAACCTATGTATGTTAACCAGGTTGGAGAAGACCCAGTCAGTTGATATTACACACACGTGCTCCTTACTGTCCTTCCCTGACAAGAGTCAGGGGTGTTTAAATAGAAGACCCAGGAACAGTCTCAGGAGCATAGGGACAAAGTATCCTCTCTCTAGCAGTAAAAGTAACAGGCTTCCTGGGCTTTCTGACTGATTCACGTCTAGGTGGGAGCACTTGACCTGTAAGAGAGTGGTGCTCTGAGCACCTCCCATGTCCAGGCTCTGCGATTCGTTTGTTTGAGATAGAAAGACCTCAGATTTAAAACAACCTCCTACCTCACTATCCCAAGTGCTACGGTTCCAGTGTGTGCCATTTGATTCTTTCATTTATTCTCTTTATAAATTAGAAATACTAGAGAATAAATATAGAGAGTACGGTGAAGCAGCATATAATTTATTTTCTACATCAGTTCATATAGAATCTATCAGGTGCTCATATGCCAGGCTCTTTGTTCTTCATGTGTGTGTGTATATATATATATATATATATACATATATATATATATATATTGTATTCTTGAACTATACCTAAAAGGCAAAGGCAAATATCTCCCCCCACCCCTTATAAATGTGGCAACACTGGGTTTGAGGGGCTAGGGACCTTCCTGGAGAATACATGAGTATATAGCATACTAGCATATAGCGTATAGGTAGTAAATGGCAGAAGGCTTGAAATTTATGTCTTTCAGCTCCAGATGAACCATTCCAGAGCTGATGAGATTTATTTGCTGTGGTCTCTAATCTAAGCATGCTTTGGAACATGCAGTTACATTATCTCAGTGTTTTTAGTAGGTATATTCTAAAGCTATTGAGAATGTTTTATGGGTGTTTATATTTCAGCTTCAAAGCCCAGCCTGTCTAGAAGTGAATTGTTTTGAGAAGAATATTTTAACATGGAAGGCAGTATTACATAGTTTATGTTAGTTTAGACAAATAGATTTCCTTGGAGATAGAGGTTAAAATTCAGGGTTACACATTGCTTTTAAGCCTGTAAGGTTTCCAAACTGAACTAATCAGACAATTTATCTTCTGAATTTAACATAGCAATTCCTAATCTGCCGCACACTTTCTGTGCCAGTATTTTCTCAAGGGCCTGGGAATCTGCCTTTTCCTAAGCTCCCCAGGCTGGCCTCGAACTCAGAAATCTGTCTGTCTCTGCCTCCCAAGTGCTGGGATTAAAGGCATGCGCCACTACTGTCTGGCACCTTTTATGTTTTTTAACCTTATATTTTTATGTATGTAGGTCTTTTGTCTAAGTGTGTATCTGTACACCCTGTACATGCAGTGCCTAGAGACTAGCAGAGGGCATCAAATTCCCTTGGGACTGGAGTAACAAACAGCTGTGGGCTGTCATGTAGAAGCTCTTAGCTGCTGAGCCTTCTCGTACACTATGTTTAAAGTATATTAGGCTTCATATAGTGGTACAGTTGTGTTTGTGTTTGTTTGTTTTACATTTATGTGTATAAGGATACAGATGTATCACAACACATGTGATAGAAACTCAGAGGACAGAGTAAGTTTTCTTTATCGTGTGGATCCCAAGGATCAAACTCAGCTGGTCAAGCTGAGCCATCTCATTGGCCAAAGAAAATATATTGCTTTATTAATTAATTTACTTATTTAGGGTAGGAGAATGCCACAACATGCTGGCAGAAATCATAGGATGACTTGGAGGAGTCATTTCTCTCCTCCATGTGGATCCAGGGATCAAACTCAGCTCACTGGGTGCACATGGGATTGCTAAAGTGCCTTCCTAAGTATCATCCCAGCAGGAGTTATAGAAGACAGGCGCTTTCCCTGTATACAACTTCAGAACAACAGAGTGAGACCAGTAAACACTGAGTATTTTGTTATATTTGGTATGCATGCATTAGTACCCTGATAGGAACATTGAACATAATCGGCTATAGCTTTGAGCACCCATATATCCAACTTGCTGCTCCCTAGCTATATAACTTTAACCATGAATGCAGCCCGAACACAAAGTTATAAAGTCACTTAAAACAGCATGAGACTTTTTGAAAAATTCTTTTTAACTTGATTTTGGGACTGTAGAGTAGGAACGTTGTAGATGACAACACTGACATGTCAAAGGATGGACACTCCCACATATGCCAACGCTTGTGAACTGTTACCTTGATTATAGCCATTCTATAATGTTTAAAATGGGATTTTTTTTTTCTTACATAGGGGTTCACTAGACCAGGCTAACCTCTAGCTTATGGAGATCTGCTTACTTCTGTCTCCTGAGTGCTGAGTACTACCATACTAGGCTGTTTCATTTTTTTTAATGTGTATGAGTGTTTTTAATTTCTGTGTGCCACGTGTGAACCTGGTACCCAGGTCAGGAGGTGTCAGATCCCCTGGGTCTGAAGTTTTAGATGTTGTGAACTACCTACCGTGTAGGTGCTGGGAATTGAACATGGGTGCTGTGAAAGAGCAACCGAGCCACCATCCAGCCCCAATTTTTTATTACCATATATTAAGTATACATAATGGGTTTGTTATGATATATTCATACATGTATATTTTGATTATATTCACCTGCCCATTATTCTTTGTTTCTTCTACACCTAATGATGCATATGTGCATTAGTATGATTCATTGTTTCATTAGGATTGTGTACAGGAGAGATTAGTTTCATTAGGGCGAGGTATTATCTACAGGAGCGTGAGCATCTCATCAGTGGCTGTACCATGGAAGAAAATATCTCCTGCTTACCCAGCAACCATCCACTCCCTACAGCTCCACCTACAGCTCCTCAGGGATGAGTGGATCTTTATGACTCAGCAGGACACTGAGGAGCCCAGTCTTGTGCAGTATCATGGCTTAATAATACAATGTTTGTTGGAATTCCCAAAGGTGGAATTATAGACAGACAGACAGACAGACAGACAAATAGATATGTGCTGAGAACCTGACTTGGGCCTTCTGCAACAACAGCGTGCACTGTTAGGCATTAGAGCCATCCCTCTAGTCGGCCCCTCTGTCTTGTCCTGAAGTTTTCACTGCAGAGGCTCTCTAGTTACATTGTTTGTTATGCTTTTGTGAATGAGCCTCTCACCCTTTTCTGGGGGAGGGGCATTGTTTTGTTTTTTCCCTCAGAAGGTTGGTTTGTTACTGGTATATAGAAAAGTGACTGGTACTTTACTTAGAGTATTTTACAGATCTAAGATGTTTTAAGGTCTTTATTGTGTGGTGCTGTCTATAAATGGGTTATTTGGCCTCTTCCTTTTCTACTGTATCCCTTTTATTTTTTTTCCCCCTGCTCTACTTAAGATTTCAGTAATTACATTGTGCAAGGAACTCAAATCCAGTTGGAATAGAGCAGTTTATTCACAGAATGCTGCCTAGAGGCCAGTTAGGGCTGAGCTTGCTTCCCCTACCCACATCTAAACACCTGGGTTACAGAACAAGACCTTACAAAAAGATGGTGGGCGTTAAATAAATATTAAGACTTAGAAATTCTGACTGTATTCCCTTCTCCAGTTGTTTTATGCATTAAGAATTTGTTTTATAGAAGTTTTTAATTGGGGCCAACAAGATAGGTAACCTATCAGGTAAAGGTGCTTGACACATGGGCCCAGTGACCTGAGTTCAATGGAGTGAACTTAGTGGGGAGATTAAAAGCATGCACCTGCATGTGTGGCCTTGTATAGTTCTTAACAGTACTGAAAATCTGAAGAGCCTTTGTATTGTACTTCTTTATAAAATAGTTCTTTCAGTAATGTTTAGCTTCAAACCTGACAACAAACTCTCCTACGAGGCTCTTTTGTGCCAGTGTCATCAAACCTTAGTCATGGCTTCTCAACTCCACCAGTTCCCTCTTTCATACCACGCACTGGATACTCAGCTTTCAGTCTTCCACAGCACTTTACCAAGAGTGCTAGAAAACATGGACCACAGCAACTATAGGCGTTACAGAGAGCGCACAGTGTTGACAGCAGTGACCAAGGGCCTGGAACTCACTATGTAGGCCAACTGGCCACAGACTACCATAGATCCTTCCTCTGCTTTCTCCATGCTGGGATTAAGGGTGTCAATCAACATACCAATCCAAGGAGTGATTTTTTTTTTTTTTTTTTTTTTTTTTTTTTTGGTTTTTCGAGACAGGGTTTCTCTGTGTAGCCCTAGCTGTCCTGGCACTCACTTTGTAGACCAGGCTGGCCTCGAACTCAGAAATCCACCTGCCTCTGCCTCCCGAGTGCTGGGATTAAAGGCGTGCGCCACCACGCCCGGCAGGAGTGATTTTTTTTAAGGAAACTAAAAATATACTAAGATAAAGGTACTACAAGTAATTTAAAATACTCAAGACATAGTAAACCAATGACTGAGACTTCAGATTGCCATTTAGTATGCTTTATGTTGTAGGAAATAAAACCAGTCCAGTCTATAGAGTGTACACTGATGCCTAAGATAGCAGCAGCCTCCCATGATTCAGGATCCCATTATCTTCTGGTTGTTATAAAAAAATACAGAACCAACAAATGATTTCATCTTTTAAATAATACATTCACGAGTCTATGGAGATGGCTTAGATTTATCCTTTGTTTGTTTGTTTGATTGATTGATTGATTGATTTCTACTTGGCTTCCAGCTTGGGCTTACTTTTGGCCACCCCTTCAACTCAGCTGACTGTCTGGCTCCTCACATTGGTGTGGTTTATTCTTGCAAGCCAGGTTAGGGGAGGGAGTGGTCACAGAATCATGTTGGCCCAGAGTTCAGGTTTTAAGAGCAATGAGGTCGTACACACCTTTATTCTCAACACTGGAGAAACAAAGACAGGTGAATCTCTGAGTTCAAGGCTAGCCTGGTCTACATAGTGAATTCCAGGCCAGCCAAGGTTACACAGTGTGACCCTATCTTAAGCAACAACAGCAAAACAAAACAGAAAAAAGGATTTATTCTTTGGTTCTCCTCTTATTTCCACTCTGCCTTGTGATTACCATTCTTCACTTGATAGAAATCAGTTCATGTTAGCCAAGCATTTTATAAATTTATTCTCATTTTATGATTCTGTGAGGTAAATATTGCCAATACATAAGCTAATTTTATTTTGTTTTATTTTTATAAGCTAATTTTAGAGTTCAAGGAAGTTAAGTAATTTATCCAGCTGCCTACTTGAAACTAAACTAGGAAAACAAGTCTGTCTGGTTGCTCTGTACTTATTAATGCTCAATTAGGGGACCACAGTCTTCACAGTAGCCATAATGTCCAAGCTCATGATAAATGTATTTTTATATCACAGTCTTTGGAAAGAAACAGATGGTTTAGTAGATTTTAATGATTTTTTTTCTTTTTTTTTTTTTAAAAAAAAGCTCATTTATCTTTTGCTTACTTCATTCTGCCTCCTGAGTGACTGTTTTCCCCTTTTGGGACAAGGTCCCACCATGCATCTCAGCATATCTGCACTGAGATTGTAACCAGGTGCCACTGTTCTTTAAACATACGTTGGGGGGTGGGGGGGAGGGTTGAGGGCCAGAGAGATGACTCAGCAGTTAGGAACACTTGCTGCTCTTCTAGAGGACCACATTTAATTCACAGACATTCACAGCTGGCAACCATCTAGTGCCAGAGATCCAGTGCCCTCTTCTGGGCTCCTCAGGAATCAAGCGTGTATGTAGTATACACATAGATGCAGGCAAAACGTCTGTACATGTAAAATAGAAATCTTTAAGTCTTCGATAATTTCATAAATGTATTTTTATCATATACATGTCAGCTCCTTTTATAATTAACTCCCCGTCTTGGTTTATTGCTGTGATAAGATACCATAAGATACCACAATCACCAAGGTGGGGAGCATGGCAGCAGGCAGGCAGGCTTGGCTCTAGAGCAGTAGCTGAGAGCTCACATCTGATCCATAAGCATAAGGCAGAGAGAGCTAACTGGGAATAGGTCTGGCTTTTGACACTGAAAAGCCCACACCCAATGACATACAGGCCACACCTCCTAATCATTCCCAGAGCTTTACCAACTAAATCTATGAGTCTGCTGCACTTTTTCAAACCTCCATACCACCCAACTTGGAGTGGGGTGTTGTTGTCCTCACCACCACTAAGTCCAGTTTGTGCTGCCCAGCCAGCCTGGGGAGTGGGAGCCCATTGGCCAGCAACTCAAAATGATAACCAATACCCATTACTGGGTGATTTATTAGCTAGTAAGGTCTCTAGTTGGGATATTGTGCCCCTATTGTTTGATAAATCCATTAAGCCTCTTTATTTATGTACAGTATATACTTTACAGTATATCTACAGTAGTGTTTCCATGAGCTTTTAAAGAAGGCCTTTAGTGTTCGCTATCCTCCCCATAGTTCCTTCTGTACCCCACTCTTATGGCTCCCATCCCAATTTAGCACTTCCTATTCCGTTATTCTCTTTTAATGATTTATCCCTGTGTCCTAGCTCCCCTCCCTGGATACTTCACTCTGGTGCTTTAGACTGCTCAGCTACCCCGACACTGCTCATCATCACCATTCGTACAGTCTGTGTGAGTGTGTGTGTCCTAGTGAGGACGGGTGCTGGTGGAGGATAGAGGCCTCTAACCCTCCTCGAGCTGTGTTCCTGGCAGTCCTTAGCCTCTGAGCTGTCTCTCCAGCCCCCCCCCTTACTTTTTAATGATTCAAAACTGTCACTAAATTGTAGAAAATATATAATCAGTATCTATCTATCTATCAGATATAAGTAATAAGTGCCTTCTGCTCCATGTTTGTATATGCATATTTACTTTAGGGTAGTTCTTTTTTCCTCCAAATGAAGTCCGTTTTGTTCTTCCTAGAAATTACTTTGTTCATAATTTTTAAAAATCTTTATTTTTGTTTTATGTGTATGGTTGTTTTGCCTGCCTATGTCTGCATATCATATGCATGCAGTGCTTGTGGAAGCCAGAAGAGGGCATTATATCCCCTAGAGTTGGTATTACAAATGGTTGTGAGCTACAAGGAAGGTACTGGGAATTGAACCTCAGCCCTGCAATTTCTTAGCTCCAACTAACTCGCATCAATTGTCCCAGTAGTCATGTTTATTTTTCACCCTAAAGCCAGAGCCACATGGCCAAAGCTGCCATGTTCTGCTGCTTGCTGAGGCTGGAACATGACCCCTCTTATTCTATTACCAGCTTTCTATTTTCCAACTCCCTCTCTGCCTAAGCATGGTTTTCCTGGAACTTGCTCTGTAGATTGCTCAGAGATCTGCACGGAGATAGAAATTGCTCTGTCTTCTGTAATGCTGCCATGTCTCCTGTAATGGGTGTGTATCACCATGCCTGGATTTAAGCCTTTCTTCACCTAGTACCTGCTTTGTCCCAGGCTGGCCTTGAACTCAGAGATCTGTTTGGCTTTGTCTCCTGGGATTAAAGATGTGTACCACCATGCCTAGATCTTGCCCCCAAATCCCTTCATCTATTATCTTCCTAGAACACAGGATTCTTTTCCATTTCACTTCCTGGTACCCCTTTAATACTTGAACGATATATTTTATATTCCTTTCTAAGCTTGCTATTCTTGTTCAAAATGTTCTTCTTGAGACTTAACCAGAGAACAAAGTCTCTGCTGGGCTCTTTTGAGACTTTCTTTGTCAGTACAATCAATTTGAATCTCTTCACCTTAGCCTCAGGCAGACTCTTCAGACAACAGCGAAAAGCAGCCACATTTTTCACCAAAATATCACAAAAACAGTCTCTAGGCCCCATATTGAAATTCTCCACTGAAACCTCTTGGGCCAGGTCTGCACAGTTCAAATCACTCAGCAACAGTCTTTTATATTCCTACTAGGATGGCCCATTAAGCCCCAGTTAAAGCATTCCACTGCTTTCCAAATCCAAAGTCCCAGAATCAACATCCTTCCAAACAAAAGCATGGTCAGGCCTATCACAGCAATACCCCACTCCTGGTACCAACTTTTATCTTGGTTAGGGTTTTACTGCTGTGTATAGACACTATGGCCAAGTCAAGTCTTATAAAGGACAACATATATTTGGGACTGGCTTACAGGTTCAGAGGTTTAGTCCAGTGTCATGAAGGTGAGAACATGGCAGCATCCAGGCAAGCATGGTACAGAAGCTGAGAGTTCTACATCTTCATCTGAAGACTGCTAGTGGAAGACTGACTTCTTTTATTTTTTTTTTTATTTATTTATTTTTTTTTTTGGTTTTTCGAGACAGGGTTTCTCTTTATAGCTCTGGCTGTCCTGGAGCTCACTTTGTAGACCAGGCTGGCCTCGAACTCAGAAATCCGCCTGCCTCTGCCTCCCGAGTGCTGGGATTAAAGGCATGCGCCACCACGCCCGGCGGAAGACTGACTTCTAAGCAGCTAGGACTAGGTTATAAAAGCCCACTCCCACTGTGACACGCCTACTCCAACAAGGCCACACCTCCAAATAGTGCCAAACATGGGCCAAGCATGAACAAACCACCACATACATGATGGGAGAGAAGTAACTCTCACAAGTTAGTTGTCTTCCTATCCTCTGACCTCCATATGTTCAGGCACATGCACAGACACCAAGATGTATTTACACAACAAAAAATTAATAAATGAATACAGGTGGCTTCATTTATTGTTACCTTCTAAAATACTCATTAAATATTGTTTCTTTTGTTAATTGTTATCTGTGTGTGTGAATATGAGCACATACGTAAGCACAGTAGTCACGTATATTCAGAGAACAGCTCTGGGCAGTTGGTGCCCTGCTTCCCACTATGTGGGCTCCAGAGATCAAACTCAGGTTGTGAGGACTATGAGGCGAGGGTCTTTACCCACTGAGTCATCTCACCAGCCCTAAATTATCTCTGAGATTAACATTCTACTGCTTATTCTGTTAGAACAAACTGCTTAATTTCCTTAATTAAAGAAAGTGACTTTATTTTTTTTTAAAGTGACTTTTAGAAACCAGCTATAACAATTTATTTGGTGCTGGAATTTTTTATTAATTTTTATTAATAGGATTGGAATCATAGCTCATGTGATAGAGCGTTCGCCTAGCATGCACAAAACCATGGGTTCAATACCCAGCACTAGATAAATTTGATGTGGTAGCCACCTGTTCCTTAGTCCCAGCACACAGAAAGTAGAACAAGAGGATCAGAATTTCCAGGTCACACTGAACTTTGAGGCCGACCTGGCATACATGGAACCCAGCCTAAAAATTTCTTTCAATTAAATATCTTTGTTTAAATGTTTCCTTTTTTACTATCCAGCAGCAGAAAACGCTATCATAGACTGTAGTATTCCTATCGTAGACTGTAGTATTCCTGCTCTGGTGTGTACATGGTCACTGAAAATGATTTATAAATATGTCACTGGGAAAAGCTTGTGTTACCGATTAATATTCTAAGACTGTGTAGGATTTTGTATAGGTCTACGTATGTATAAAGCCTTCCTGTTATGGTGGAAGCTCTGAAAAGCAACTACTGCCCATCTAACCTTTTGTTTTGTGGCAATACACAAACTTACATGCCGAGCAAGGTGCCCTTGCTTGGGACAGTTAGACTTCTGTGTGACACCCCCGTCCCCCAACCTTTGCTATTGCTTTGTTCTTGCTGGAGTGGAGTGGCTGCTTCAACTGCAGAGAACTCACCAGGCCCGTGAGAAGTAACACTATTGGACTGTTTTCTGTCTTGAACAGGTTGTTGGTGTGCCTGTTGGCTCTGCCTTACCTTCCACAGTGAAGCAGGCTGTAGCAATCAGTAGTGGCCAAATCCTTGTCACCAAGGCCAGCTCTTCTGTCACCAAAGCTGTTGGTCCAAAACAAGTTGTGACCCAAGGAGTTGCCAAAGCAATCGTGAGTGGAGGTGGAGGGACCATTGTCGCTCAGCCAGTGCAGACCTTAACCAAGACTCAGGTCACAGCTGCTGGGCCGCAGAAGAGTGGCTCCCAGGGCTCAGGTAACCTTTCAGTTGTACTGTGTCAATTGCAATGACTTGATTTGCTGTTGGGTTCTGACTAGGAAAGTGACATAAAGTGATGTGCCAGTTCATTCTCATGGGATAGTTTACACAGAACCATGAGTAGTTGAAGCTTTATTTGTGTGTGTACTGTAGATGTCTGTGCAAGCACATTCAAGATCAGAGGTATCCATGATACCACCTGCCTTCAGGTGTGAAGTCATTCTCACCTGTTCTTGCCCACCTGAGTTGTGCTTCAGACTTAGACCCCTGGCATGATCATGTGTCAGCAGCATTTGAAATGTATAACTAGTGGACTCTGCCAAACAGATGTTTGAACACCTTGAATAAGCTTTAGCCCTTGATGCTGCTGAGAGCATGAAAACAAAATGCTGTAGATATTACATACATGTTTACTTTAGAGGGCTTTTCTTTTGTTTTTGAGGTTAATTTATTTATATTCTATATGTGAGGATATTTTACCTTCATATATATAGGTTCATGGTATGTGTACCTGTTGCCCATGGAGGCCAAATAATGATACTAGATTGCCTAGAACTAGAGTTACAGGCAGAGTGCTGGGAATAAAACCTAAGTCCTTTGCAAGAGCAGCAAGTGCTCTTAGACCTGCTGAGACATCTTGCCAGTCTTTTTTGGAAATATTGATGAGGCTAGGGAATTGAAATTGAGAGGAGAGGTGGTTATAAATATCCAAACTAGGGAGTTCATGTTGTCATGTTAAAAATAAGCACAAGTCAGGCGTGGTGGCACACGCCTTTAATCCCAGCACTCGGGAGGCAGAGGCAGGCGGATTTCTGAGTTCGAGGCCAGCCTGGTCTACAAAGTGAGTTCCAGGACAGCCAGAGCTACAACAGAGAAACCCTGTCTCGGAAAAAAAATAAATAAATAAGCACAAAAGGGACTAGAGAGGTGGCTCAGCCATTAAAGGTGCTTGCTACTTTTCCAGAGTTCAGTTCTAGCACCAAATCTGGGTGACTCACAACTGCCTATAACTTTTACCCCATAGGATCCATCACTCTCTTCTGGCCTGTGTAGGTGCCTACATAAACACACCCACCTCCACATGCACAAGTAAATAATAAATTGTTAAAAAAAAAAAAACCTTTGATAGTCAAATGATTTGAACCTTACTTTCCTTATCTTGCCATAGTACTTAGCAAAAGTTAGCTTCAGTAAGTATTTGTTAGATAATGCCTACAAAGGATCCTTCTGCCTGTTTCTGCCGGATCAGTGTTAGTTGCTCTCTGCTGGCTCCTTTGACTATTCACATAGGAAACATAGTGACAGTACTCTAATAGAAATCTCTCCAATAAGCCTGTTGTTTTTTGTTAAAAGACAATTGAGAGATTATTTTTATTTTATGTATATGGGTGTTTTGCCTACATAAGTGTCTGTGTACTGTGTTCATGAAGTATCCGTAGATGCCAGAAGAGAGAGTCAAATTTCTCGGACCAGGAGTTAGAGATGGTTGTGAGCCACTGTTTGGGTGCTGGGAATAGAATCCAGGCCACCATGAAGAGCAATCAGTGTTCTTTAACTACCTATGCATTTCTCCAGCCACTAAAATAAGTCTTTAAAAAAATAATAAGTTCATAAGGACCTGGCTTCATAGTTCATACTTAGAACTGCAGTATGTGGGAGAGTCATGAGTTTTAATCCAGCTCGGTCTCTGTAATGAGACTCCTCCCCCGCCTTTTTTATTTATTTACTTATTTGTACATCATTCTGTCTGCATGTATGCCTGCAGGCCAGAACAGAGCACCAGATCTCATTATAGATGGTTATGAGCTAGGACCTCTGAAAGCCTCAGTGCTCTTAACTTCTGAGCCATCTCTCCAGCTGGAGACCTTCTCTTTTAAAAGCAGGGGAGGAGGCAAAAAAAAAAAAAAATGCCAGGCCGTGATAGCACACACCTTTAATCCCAGCACTCAGAAGGCAGAGACAGGTAAATCTCTTGAGTTAAGAGGCCAGCCTGGTTTAGAGTGAGTTCCAGGGCTACACAGAGAAATCCTGTCCCAACCTCCAGCCCCCCACCCCCCCAAAAAAAGAAGAAGAAATAGTCCAGGCTGGGAAGATGGGCTCATTGCCATGCAGAATTTCAGATATGGGTTCAGCCAGTGTATATACAACATAAATTTATGGAAGGCTTTTCTAAGATATAAATTTAGTTTTAAGTCATCTAAGAAATGAACTAAGGTTTACTCTTCATTAACTAGGCATGTTACTGACCCATGTGTAATTTTAGAATGTTATCCATAGTTGATGTCCTTCTTGTTCTTCTACCCTCTGTCATTTTAGTAATGGCCACCTTGCAACTACCAGCCACTAATTTGGCCAACCTGGCGAACTTGCCTCCAGGCACTAAACTGTACCTTACCACAAACAGCAAGAACCCCTCAGGAAAAGGGAAGCTGCTGCTGATTCCTCAAGGAGCCATCCTGCGAGCTACCAACAATGCCAGTTAGTGCATCATTCCATCGTTCAGTCCCTGGGTCTCTACGTGGGTCCGTCTTGTCCAGCTGAGGGCCGTCCTTTCCTGAGCCAGGAAGTGTTTCTGTAATTTTGCTTGATTGTGTAATGGAAGAATTTGCCCAAGTGGATTTATATATATTTTTTAACCAGACAGTGGGCTTAAATATCATCATAGTCTTAGGTAGTGACACTGTTGTGTGGGGCATTCTGGGAAGGGTCCATTTACTGGAGGGTTGCTTTCTTGTGACGCAGATGTGCTGGCGTAGTCTCTGTGACTAGTTTTTGGTTGTATTACTAGGTTTGGAGTGGAAATGAGAATTCTAGGTTCAGTCTAAGTATGTGTCTTAAAGCCCCAAGGACACTATGCAGTTTATTTAGTTACATAAAGCTTTTGCTTTGACAGGTGTGGGTGGTGTTGAAAATACAGATTTCCCTCTGAATTGAAGTCTAGGAGCCAGGCTTGTTAGAAATGACGTCCCTTGGCTATTGACAGACGATCTCAGATATGTGCAATCTTGTCAGGCCTGGCAGTGCTTAGATGGAGAAGTGACTGACCCTTGCCCAGAACATTGTTAAGCCACTTACCATTTCTATAATGGCTTGTTGCCACTTACTCTATTTTCCTCACACCTAAATAGGACAGTGTCAAAAAGATTTGTAAGGAAGGGCCAGCCTCCATATTCTGTGTGAGAGCAGACGGCATCTCTGGTCTCCACCTTCCTCAGGGTCAGAGGCTGTTGAAGGATTGTGCTTGCTGTAATAAAAGTGGCAAAATTTGTTAAATGTATGCTTATTATAGTCCACGTAGCTCACCACCATGGAAGGAAAGGGGGAAAAGGTTTTGATGTGAGATCTGAAAAAGAATTGAGAACTTGGAGCCAGAGATGGTTAATTTGATTTTAAAATGTTGTCTAGAAAATATTAGCATCAGATTTTCATCTTCAGTCAAAATACTGTCAAAAATCTTCATTGGTACTCAGAGTGGGGGGTATAGTCAGCTACCAGTCTCTTTAAAAGTACTAGTTGAGTGTCCTGTTACCTAGAATGCTTGAGACCAGGCATTGATTGCAGGTTTTTAGAATTTGGAATTTTTATAGAGACTTTATCAAGTATAGTCCAAAAAATCTAAAATGCTCCATAATCTAGAACTTTGCTGTTACTTCAGTATCCAAAAATGCCTTGAATTCAGACTGTACATGCTGAAAGTCTAGGCAAATTCAGTCTCGGTTTTTAAACTCTGCGGAGTTTTCCTCACTCGTCATCGATGAGCAGGACATGGAGGAACGGTAGTGTGGGCGAAGCATCTGCGCTCATCTGCTTTTCCTGTTGAGCTACTTCCTGTGATGCTCCTGTCACCCATTTTGCTTACAGACCTGCAGTCTGGCTCGGCTGCTGCTGGTGGCAGTGGCAGCAGTGGTGCAGGGGGAGGCAGTGGAGGTGGCGGTGGCAGCGGAGCAGGAGGAACCCCAAGCACCTCTGGCCCAGGAGGGGGCCCCCAGCACCTGACTTACACATCCTACATCCTCAAGCAAACCCCCCAGGTCTGGGAAGCAAATGCCTGATCTTGTAAATTACTTAACTTCCTGATAATGCCTTTAATTATTGTTGATTTCCCTTTACCATGGTAGACATTAAATTTGTATTGTTTTGAGCTTGTTTGGTTTTGAGAAGTAAAAAGATAGATTCAGGAAGATTAAATAATTAATGTAAGACCTTCCTGCTAAGCTAATGATAGAGTTTGGATTTGAGCCCTGTTTTCCTGCCCCAAAGAAAGAGCCTGCTATGCTAATTATTCCCGCTCCCCATCTACTAGGTAGTAAACAATTAATGGTCAACTGAAACTCTGCTCT